>NW_009799104.1:712204-786242 GCF_000213175.1 Neurospora tetrasperma FGSC 2508 | reverse complement strand
GGGGGGGAGGGAGAGGGGGGCTCGCGGGCAGAAAACACCACAAACAGCCTCGTCTATACAGATTTTGATAATGGGCTGCCCGGTCAAAACACAACTAAGAGATCAAAGAATAGCGGTGAAGCTAAAGACTAGGAAAAGGGTGAATAGTAAGTGGAAGGTAGCCAGCTGAGATATCGCAAAGCGTGGACCACCTCCTTCAGTTGGTTCTTGAAGGGTTTCTTTCTACGCCTTGTCCCGTTCTGCTCTGTAGGGCAGTCAGTGAGCAGTGCTTGGCTGAATCCGGTCGGGTGGTGAAGGCGCGATGAGAGTGGTGAACGACAACGGAACGACACACTTTCAAGCCGATCGATGGACTCCAGACAGACAGCCTGGAAAACACAGACCAACACAACGGGCAGCAAGAGAACCAACTTGAGACAGAAGGGAACCTGGGCGACTCGTCAAATTTGCTGGGGGAACAACTGAACAGCGGCCGGGCCCAAGCCAAGAACTAAAGATCCACTCTTAGCCTGTCCTCCAACCAATCATACGATGTGGATGATACTCTACCTTAGTCCAACTGGATTCTTAAACAGCGGGAAATGGCTCGTGCACCACTTTCGCCCGCGCAGGCAGTTGGACCAAGAAGGGAAGAACGGAAGCTATGACCACCTGATGATGATTGGTCAAAGGTAACAACCGTAACATTCAAATCAATGACACTTTGAACAGACACGGCAGAGACACAGCGAGCGAGATAGACAAGATGGTCCGTCACCAAGGCGACAGTCAGTCAGGGAGAAGAAATAAAGTTGAAAAAGAAGATGATGGATGACTCTAGCGAACAAACATTTCAAGGCAACTCTGGCAGCTCTTTATACTTTTCAAATGTCCTCAAAGTCTCCTCTCGTCCGACAGCCCGCCGACACCTTGGTCATCTCACTTTCT
Source organism: Neurospora tetrasperma FGSC 2508 (assembly GCF_000213175.1). Taxonomy (NCBI): domain Eukaryota; kingdom Fungi; phylum Ascomycota; class Sordariomycetes; order Sordariales; family Sordariaceae; genus Neurospora; species Neurospora tetrasperma. Next base: position 785,315 of record NW_009799104.1, on the reverse strand, counting down.
CAATCACGTGGTCACACATCCGGCGTAGTTGCCTGGACTCTTTGCACACTAGTTACCTCGATTCAGCGACCTGGTTGGCGAAGAGGCCCAGCTTATTAATGAAGCCAAGTCTGCCTTGCGGGATTGCTTAACAATTACTAACAGATCACGACGGGTTCGACCACTCAGAGAAGATTGTGTGTGTTGTTCGCCGACATTCTCTGCTGATAGCCTCACTTTGGGAGATCTTGGTGCTGTTTCAACGTTTCAGAATAATGGGAGCAACTATGAAGAAGGTAATGTGACTTGGGATTGGTGGCTGATTGAAATAGGGTATAAATCCCCCGGTGTTGGACAGTTCGTTGTCCTCGTCTTCTCGGTCGTTCTGGTGAGATTGTGCTGTCTCAGGTATGGCAAAGTTTCGAAAATCTCATCTGTCGCTTGCGAAATCTCAGATACGTTTCGTGGATTTCTTAATTTTTTCAGGTTGTCTCTTACCGTCATCACCAGTATCTGCTCGAAGTTACTCGACTAGCTCGTCGCGCTGTTCGTTTCCGCTTGGTGCCTTGAAATCAACCGTGCTGCTTATGTCAATAGCGGATAGGAACTAGAACCTACCTACAATCCAAACACACCATGTACGTGAAATCATTGAACACTCGTGTAATAATGCGTCTTTGAAAAAATAAAGAAAAAGTAACTGGGGGTCTCTAGAATAATACCATACAAACAAAATCCCAACCCTATACACCATGAAATCAACAACAACGCAGTCAGAGTTTTAGAGCCACTCCCCAATCCAATAACTCTGTTCCTCTCTCTCACACACCTTGCTATCACTCCCTGCCTGCTCCCGATTCCCTAGGTTGTTTCTCCACCTCTTTCGCTATTCAGGCCCCTTCTACTCAGTTGCTCGACCTTTGAGCACTCTTGACACCGCCACCGGCTTCATCTCCCTCCTCCTAGAAAGAGATCAAATCACCCTGGCCACCCTGCTGTTGCCTTTGCTGTTGCTGACCACCCGCCGCAAATGGGTTGCTGCTACCCATCTGCTGCTGCTGATATCCCCCGTTCATGCCGCCGTAACCCATGTTCATGCCCATACCGGCCGGCCCCGTCGCCGCAGGCATCTGCTGACCTCCGTACGATACCGTCGGCAAGCCCGTGAACTGCTGCTTCAAGAAAGGGTTGTTACCCGTCGCCTCGGTCGTGATCTTATTCAGGCCAGCACCTGCACTGTTGACAAACGTTCCAGGGGCGGTATGTTGCGCCGGAATACGGAGATTACCCGTGTTGCCGAACGTGTCCATGCCCTCTCCGCTGGCAAGCAGGGCGTTAAGCTTCTGCTCGTGCTCGCTGAGTTCTCGCTGGGGCTGCTGCGGTTGCTGTTGAAACTGAGGTTGTTGCTGCTGGGGCTGCTGCTGTTGCTGGGACTGGGAGCCAAAGGTATTAAAGGGCGAATTAGAGGAAGTGACGGAGATCTGGGGGAAGGATGATAGCGTCTTTTGCTCGGGGAGGCTGCTCAATGCCGGCATCGATGGCGCCTTGTACGGTGACTTCTGCGCGAATGGGTTGTTCGATCCTGTCGGCATTGGCTTGATGGCTGACTGCTGGTTGTTGTTATTGTTGCTAGCCCAAGGGTTGTTACTACCGGGCTGCAACGTCGACGAGGAGTTGTCGAATTGGGGCTGCTGTTGCTGCTGGTTCGCGTATGGGTTGTAGCCCGTTGGCTGGGCCATGAAACCTTGGGGCTGTTGCTGCTGCTGTTGTTGACCGTAAGGATCGTAGATGCCGGTAGGCTGGGGCTGGAAGCCGTTCTGGAAGCCGTTCTGGTATCCCGTCTGCTGATATCCCATTGGTTGCTGCCCGTACCCGGTGAATGCATTGTTCATGTAAGCAGTTTGTTGAGCCTGCAGCTGGTTCTGATCAAGTGGGTTAGCAAAGAAATCCACCGCACTGCCTTGCTGATAGCCTTGGTTGAAACCGGTGAACTGAGGCTGGGTCGTCTGCGCTGGGGTATCATCAAACAAAGCCGCGGCATTCGTCTCCTCGAGCTCCCGTCGCCTTCGCTCCTCCTCTTCCTTGCTGAGCTTGATGGCTTTGGCGAGATCATCGTCGTCCACCTCGGCGAGAGCCCTCTCACGTCGCTTCCTGTCCTCCTCCTCTTGGTGTTTGCTCGCTTCGATCGCCAACTTGTACTCTGCATCGTCCTCGTCGGCATACTGTGCTCTATGCTGCCGGGGGCGGGGACGCGACGGTTCGGCGTGGTGCTGGGGCATTTCCTCCCCGTACTGCATACGCGATTTCCAGGCTCTTCGGTCAGTACGCTCCTCGCGCAACCTCTCCTCGTCCAGGAGCAGCGCAGTAAGATCCTTGGCGGCGACACGGACTGGTAGTAGAACGTCAGCATACTGAAAATAAGCCCTCGAATTGGCGTGGGTTCCCTACCGTTGTTTCCAACATCCTTGCCCTCCTCGTCAATGTATTGGAACTCGCGCAGTGTCTTGATGATAAAGATGTTCTGCTTGGCCCACGTCACCACCATCTCGGATCCCTCGTGCAAAATGTAGTCCATAACCTTCAATGCCTTCAGGACGTGACGCCAGTTCTTGCCCTTATCGTTCAGTCGCTTGTCGAGCATGTCCATGATTTCGTAGAACTCGGTGCTTCTGCAGTTGGTACAACAAGTCATTAACGGGAACTCGGTGTAGTCGCTTGAGGAACTCGAGACGGTGAACTTACGTGCCGTACGTCATCTGGGCGATTTGCCCCATCTGGGTTCCTGTAGGTCCCCATGGGTCGTTACTTGTCGCTATAATCGATCAAAGGCGTCAATGTCAGTCAAGCCATGTCTCCAAACGAGGTGATGATGTGTGGCTGTCGGCCAGCGAGCCAGTTGGAAGCGCACAATGCCAAGGACGACATGGCATCACACGCAGCGGGAGAAGCGCAGTGGGTGGAAGAAGGATAGAGGCAGTAGCGACAGCAGAAAGAGAGCGAGGAATGACCCACCATCGCGCACTTTGACCTGGGCGGCCGAGTAACCCTTTGTGACGTTTTTGACGCTGCGAATTACCTTGGACATGATGGGCGGGCTTCTTCGATGTCGAAGAAGCTACTAAGCTGATAGATCGGATCGATGTCAAAAGGAAAGAGAAGAATGAGAGGCTGTGTCGGGGGAGTCTCGCTCAGCGGGACAGTTCTCGTTGCGTGTCGCGGGAAGCCGTCGGTCGGTGGTTAGCGTCTGATTACAATCAGTCGGCAGTGGAGCTATTGCAATTACAGACGGGCAGGGAAGGTGGTTGATGTTGTAGTGCGACGGTTTGGCGATCGATCCACGCCGCTCACAAGGTACTTCGGTACGATAGGCCGTGGTTTCAAATTATATTCGCTCGGCTTGTTGTGTGTACCGTTCTAAAAGCTGTGCCTTTGTCTTGCCGTGTGTGTGGTCTGGAGCGCGCAGGTTCAAGGTCGGTCTTGTTCTAAACTCTGGGGTAAATTGGTCGTCTGGGGATCCTCGTCCGTCAACAGGACAGCGGCGCCGGGGGGGGGGTGGGAAAAGATGTTGACCGGGTGGAGGAGGGATTGGATGTTTGGAGATTAGGTTGGACGATTGGCGTGTGAACCTAGGTAGGTTAGGAGGCGTCAATTGGGAGCAGGTGATTAGGGCGATGTTGGGAGGAACAGGACGGAAGAAGTGGAAGAAGGAAGAGGGACCTGAATGAGAGGGGCCAAGCTCAGCAGTTGGCCACCAACTGTTACAAATGTGACGATGCGACGCGCAAGCAAGTGTTGGTCCAGTCCAATGCGCAAGGAACTCCGGTCGGTTTGTTGGAAAGAAACCTCTCACTAGGTAGGTAACCAACCACCACCAGCAGCCTTTAGGTATTGATTCGAGCTTGTTTTGGACATGTATCGTTGGGTACCTAGTGTAGGTACATAGAGGTAGAAATCCCTCTCCCCAGCCTGGGCTACCTAGGTTGAGATTACGCAGTTGATTCGGTCCCAAGCAACAGGGCACTCACTATCGTCGTCCTTGTTGATGTTCCCTTCTCATCATCTTTTCAAGATTACCCGCCTGTTAGTGCTAGACCCCTTTCGGCAGCTTATACCGTAGCCGATCATTATGTCAGGGTCATGTACCTCTACCTATCTGGGCTGTAAATAGTCCAAATATCCGAACCCAACCCACTGTCAGCCTTTGATTTCTCCTTTGCGTACCTTATGTCCGTCGACGACTAGGTGTGTCGAATACCGAATTGTTTTCCTACCTGAGTTGTCATGTGTTAGTAACCAACCCCTCCGAGTCTGATCATTGCCCTGCGCCATCCTGGGCGTGCTGCTGCGGTGACGAAAGGCCGTGAGTGGCTTGGCACGATCCCCCAATTCAGTTCAAGTTCCACTTGACTCCAGGTCATGTCACTCACTGCCCATCACTCATCCATCGGCATCCCCCTTTCCCGGAACCAAGCGGGCAGTTCTCAAACAACCTAAGTAAGCTGCCTTCCATCTTTGTGTTATGACCGGGACCAGTCAGACTCTCCCAATGAGGAAGAAATCATGCCCAACAATATCAATCCCTCTCTTCTAATATCATCAGGGATTTACTCCACGAATTGTGCCTGACTGACATAATGAGAATTGATGCGGTCCCACTGAGCTCAACCCAAGTGTGTTGTGAGATAGGCTATCCAGTCACAGTCTGTTGGTGTACCTTGTTCCTGGATTTCTACAAGTATGATGGGGACCCTTTTTCCCTGCAGAGGGGCTTTGAGTTCCAGCAAATGACGTAAACATTCACGACTTGCCCTGAGGAGAAAGGCTCTTTTGCGACGGGACAAGTGACGAACGGGGGGAAATCATTCGCGGAAAGAGTCAAGCAAAATTACAAGGGCAGAAATGGGCTGCATATGCAGTGGAACACCCTTGTGGAGATTTTTTCTGGGTTTTGGTATTCTTCTAGAAATAGAAGCAATAACAGTGCTGCTGAAGTTATCACGACGGAAAACATTACCAGAGCCGGGGTTACCAACTACATTCACGATGCGATTGAGGGGGTCTTCAAGAGTAAATAACTGCTGCGCATCACATTTCAAGTGCTGATGCTACATACGTAAAGAACAATGATGCCCCTCGCTATCAAATGCTATGGACCTATACCGCCGACCAACCAGACTCCGATTGCCCTACTGACGCCATGGCCTATCCGTGATGCCCTCATTAGGCCCTAATCTTCAACAAAATAAAAAAGGTGAATGGAAGAAAATGAAAGAAAAACAAAATTTCAAGCCAGCTTGCCTTCCCCCTCTTTTTAAATAAACGTAACAGCAAGGTAGAATAGTAGAGTAGAAAATAAATGAAACAACATGGGGCCGAAGAGACTGACAGGAGGTGAGAAGAGGAAAGAACAAGAGGGCGGGCATTGACATGTTCGAGAGCGAAAACCCCGTCAGGAGTCGTCATGGCCGCCATCGCCATCGCCATCACCATCATCCTGACCATCCTCACCATTATCACCACCATTCTTCAGATACGAGTCGTCAGTGCCGTAACCCGGGTCACGCCACCATGCTCTATTGGGTTTTGTTCTCCAGGTTGGCGGCGCTGAAGCAGGACGGTTGGCTGAAGCGGGATTCGGAGACGCAAACCTTACCACTTTCCGTGGTCTTCCCCTTGGCCGTCTTCTTGGTGTGGCCCTTGCTCCTCCCTCTTCACTTCCTGTTCCTCTTATCGTCATCTCCGGCCTCCATGATAACGCTACTGATTCCTAATTGTCGTCATCCTTCATGGTAATATCTGCTTGTTCGTCTTCTCCGCCGCCATTGAAGCTGTCGCCGTTATCGGCACTCCCAGCGTCCTCTCCGTTTCCGTTCGCGCCAGAAGAGTTAGCACTCCGGCTCCCACTCCCACTGCCACTACCGCTCATGTTGTAACCGGCGGCGCTCTCCGCAGTAGGGGTAACATGCACCGTATCCCTCATCCCTTCCTCGCCCTCCTTCTTCGGCGTCGTAGAATCGAGCGATTTCTGCTTCGCCAGCCAACCAGGAGGAAAACCCGGGCCACTCTCGGCGTTACCGTAGTCGCTCTTCTTGGTACCCTTGGGCCAACGGCCAGGCCCGCGACCGGTGCCACCTGCTTTGCGCTTGCTGCTGCTGCTACTGCGGGGCTTGATGGCCGAAGATACGCGGCGGACACCGCTCGTACGGCGAGGGTTTCGTGGCCGGGCGGCGCTGCCGCTGTTGGTGCGGACGGCTGGTAGGCGGGCAACAGTGTTTCGGATGCGGTCGACGCCGGCTCCGCGCCGGGAAGTGTTGACCGGTGGAACGACCTCGAAGCGAGTAGGCGGGATACCCTCATATTGGGCCATCCAGTCGTCGGGGTTCTCTTTATCTTCGCCATCGGCGTCCGGTTCGGTCTTAGCTTTCCGGTCGTGGTCGTCGTTAGGGTGGACGGAGCCGTGGACGGAGCCGTTGGGAAAGAGACCGTTGGTTTTAAGGACGGATCGAGGGGAGATAACTTCGGGCTGGATGATACCCAGCTCGTTGGGCTCGGTTGACTCGAGAATGGTTGGAGCTGAGGTGTCAATCTCCATCTTTTCGACCTGGTTTGCCAGACCGTCAGGCTGAGAAGCATCACCGTTGAGGACGGTTCCTTCCTCAACCGTTGGCTTGGTCTCGTCGTCCTCCCTAGGGGCGATGGCGTTTAGTGCTGGCCCAAGCTCAAAGTTCGTGGCATTGCTCCGGCCCATAACGTAAGGAGTCCATGTGAGGGCTTTTGGTTCCAGCTGAACGTATTTCTTGGCCTCCCACTTTGCGACGTACTCCCGGCAGTAAGGTAGGTCGACGCGGAAGGCATAAAGTTGGGTCTGGGGATCGCGCACCAAACATCTCAAGCCCTCCAATGATGAGATGACGTCGTCTGGCGTGAGGCCCGTGTCATCGGAGATCTTCTTGATACTCAGACCTTTCTTCTCCTTGGGATCACTGGAGCAGTGCTCAAGGAGATATTTGCACATCACCAACCTCCAGTAGTTCCGGTAAGACACGAGGCCCATGTCGGAAAGAGGCTTTTCTGGGGAGCCAGTCTTTTGCTCGACCCTGGTGAGGAGATAGGAGAAGTCGATCAGGAGATTGCCGTATCCCTTTCGTTGGTGGATAGGCAAGGTGAGAATACACGAGACGTTGTTCTGACTACTCGCGCGCTTTTCCTTGGAAAAGTATCCGACGAAATGGTAGCCATATTGGTCATATTCACAGAGGACGTAGAAGAGAAATGGCTCCACGTCGTAATAGAGGGTCTTGGACCCAAGGAAGAGCTTGGCCAGCAAGCAGAGATTCTGGCAGTAGACCGGATTTTTGCGTCCGTCGACCTCGAAGACGGATATCGAGCCATGGCGATAAATCTCGTCGCCTGGTGGATGTTTTGCGGGGCACTTAAGCTTATGTCTCCATGCCACATAGTCGGAGTTCATGTACTTGAGGCAGAATTCGCAGATATATAGAACCCGGTTCCTGCTGTATTCCTCGGGATACGGTGCGGCATACCATGTGTCGATCTCCCAGCCTCCGAACTCGATGCACTCGATTTGGCTGGCTGGACCGGCCGTCTTCTTGGACTTCTTGACTGGTGCTTCGATCTCGGCTTGCATCTTCAAGAGTCGTTGTCGCCATTCCTCCTCGGCCATTTGCTTCGCTTCATCGAAACGCCGACGATCCTCGGGTTGAGGTAGTGTCTTGGACGTATCCGCCTCGGCGTCGGTGAGGATGCCACCGTATGGCTTTCCTTTGAGTTCATCCGTCTCCTTATCGTAGAAGGAATAAAATGGTTGGGTATAGCTTGTGCTAGCGAACGGTGCCGTGGAAGGTTCCATTGCATCAGCTGCTGCGGCCGCCCTGCGCGACCGACCTGACCTTCCTAACGTTTTACGCCCAGACCGTCCTGAACGGCCGGATCGACCTGATCGAGCAGACCGACTTGATCGCTTGCTGTTCCCCTTGGGTGGTTGCGATGTTATCTGCTGTAACTTGGTGGGATCTACACGCATGCGCAGCAAGATGCTACTTCGTGTCTTCTTGACGATGTTGACCGGGGCTGCAGGATTGGAGATCTTAATTCGCAATGACCGGGCCGAGGTCGGCCTCGCTTGTTCGTCGTGGCCGGCTGTGCTCTCATCGGGTTCTTCTTCGGTGCCCACGGTGTTCCGGCGTCGCTTCCTAAGGCTAATTATGTGCTCTGGGGGTTCTACTGAAGACGTCTTACGTTTCCTAAGTACGCGAGATCCATCCATAGGATCCTCGTCCAGCACGAGTTGGTTGAAGACGGAGTGGGAATCCGGGTTTGTGTGTTTTTGAGGAGGCAGAAGGTCCCTAGCCAGTTTGGGTGCTGACGCTCGGCGTGTGGTGGGGTGGGTAATGGTTTCCGTCCCGTTCACCTGCGTCGGCTCGTGATTCTTCCCCGCGGCGGTTTGTGACCCTTCTTCACTGGCGCAATTCGGACATTTCCAGGCGTCGAGTGCTAGTTATGGTCAGTGTACGTAATGTAACATCAATGGTATCGATGCGGAAGGGCTCCATTAAGTTCGTACCTTGATCACTGGGCAACGCATTCGCTTCCCTTGCACACTGCTGGTGGGCTACTAACCGTCAGCTTCTAGCTCTCCTTCTTACCAGTTCGTAATCCATCCCGTAATTTCAACAGAACAAGATGTACTGACCGTTGTCTCCACATCCAGCACATGCAAGATACTCCTCGAATTCCTCGGCCGGGTCGTGGTCTTCGTCTTGCTTACAGAACATGCAAAGTCCACTATCTCCCTTTTCGGAACCCTCATCATCATCGTCCTCGTCGCCCGCAGGTTCGTGCTCAGCCGCATCTTCCCAGTGTACCTCGTCCTCGGATTCCGCATCACTGACGCTCGCCGAACTTGCCGACGAATGGTCGTCTTCCTCCTCCCCGCTTTCACTTTCGCTATGGTCAGTGTCACCCGGTTTTATTTTGACGGCTCCGACACCCTCGTCATCGTCGTCCTCATCATCGTCATGGTCCTCCTCCACGCTTGGTAGGTGTTGTTGCGAGGTATGTTCCTCGGAGTGGACGGAGTCGCCCTCGTCTCCTTCGGCATCTTCATCGAACCCCTCGGGGTCTTCACCGTCGTGTTCCTCTTCTTCGCCGTGTTCATCACCGGAGTCTTCGTGGTGGTCGTGGTCATCATGGCCGTCGTGGCTGCCTTGGTCCGAGTGTTCGGCATCGTCGCCTTCGCCCATTTCCTCGTCGTGGTGGTCGTTCTCTTCCTGTGCATCGTGCATCTCTTGGTCTTCGTCGGCCTCGCTAGGCTCGGGCTTGGCGATGATGTTGGACATCTCGGAGGTAATAGTGACTTGGTCGACCATTGCGACGTCCCCGTCAGCGGTACTGGCCTCAGCCTGGTGTTCCGACATCATGACGCTCTGCTGCAGCTCCTCCGCCCTGAGCTGTTCGTCGGCCATTGCAGGTTGTGTGTGTTCTGTTTTTTCCTTGTTGGTTGTCCGCTTTGTTCTCAGCACCCGGCCTGGCTTCCCCGCACGGGCACCCCTTTGGCAAGTCTCGTCAAGCGTAACCTGGCCAGAGGGCACTCATACCAGCTAGCTCGAAGTTGGTGTTTCGGGCCTTATCATGCCTGGAGATGGATGAACAGTGGAAGGCGACCCAAGTTTATGTATCGGCGACAGTTTTCTGTGTGGTTGTGGTGCTTGGAGGCCGCAGCTGCGAGACGCTGGTGCCTACTGGAAGCAGGTGATTTTGTTTGCGACAGCTCGAAAGGGGGGTTGAAAACGCGCTGATCCGGGCAACAAGGCTGCGTGTATCGTGTCGTTCTGCGGTCGCACTAGGTCGATGATGTCAAAAGACGCGTCGCGTAGTTGTTCTTTTGTCGTGGAGGGCCGTAGTCAGTGCTCAAAGTGCCAGTGTGCTTGTTCGCGGAGTGTTGTCCCTGAGAAGTTGCCCGTCCCTTTGGAGTTCCAGACGCCCTTACCAATCGAGGTTACGTTACCGGGCCGATGTACGTGCAAGGGTACACGTGCTTAGTCAGTTGCAATGCAACCGCCAAGCTTCCAGCTCCTGCGGGTCCAGGCGGGTTGGTGGGGGGGTGGTCTCTGCTCCACTGGAAACATCCCAGGCGACCGAAAGCTTCCATTTCCAGCTGATTTCCACTTCCCTTGAGCGCCTGAGGCATCCGCGGCCCGTCTCCGCCAATTCGTCCAAGACGCTCCACGGCATCTGCCATCCCATCACCAGACTTGGGACCTGTATCCCGGCCACTGCAACTGCTTAGCTGCGGATTGTCACAACAGAGAAGCCACAACATAATCATACCATTGCACAACGACTTTAGGTCGGTTCCAAGTAATTCGAAAAATAGTGTTGCGGCTTGACTGACCGAATTGACTAGGTCCAGAAAAACCGCCGCGATGACTGTCCCATTCGAGGCCCTCATTCCCTATGCCATCATCGTCACGGTAAGCTCCACCGGATCAGTGCGCCCGGAGCGGGGTGGGGGGATCGGGTCCCGCTGACGGAAACCTAGATGTTCGGCGTCACGGGCGCCGGCCTGTCTGCCATCAAGACTGCCCAGAACGGCGGCAAGAAGGCGAGATGGTCGTTGGATACCTGGGATAGAGTGCGTAAACCCTCTGCTACTCGTTGAGCTCATGGGCTAACTGTTGTATAGCAAAGTACGCACCACTTATACCTGCGAACTGCGCGAGTCATGATGCGCCTTTGCGCACATCCACCCTGACAGCGACTGACAATTGGTGTTTTTATAGTGATGGACCGCGACCGCAGACTTACCGGATGGTTACGAGGGCAAACAGATGCCGCAGATGCGCCTTATGGGTTTGAGTACAACAACCCGTGGAGAGTATGTTGCTTTGATTTCCGAGCTTTACGATACACATGGACTGACTGACACATGCACTTCCAGGTTGAGAAACGGTTTTCGTGATTGGTCAACCGACATTTAAAACAGCCACCTCCAGGGCGGATTGTCAAGAAGATTATCGAGAGAACCAGGCTCACCAACGATATCACGACGACCCGCACCGACGACCACTTACCGATACGTTCGACGATGTCAATACGGCGCCCTATTCGGGCCATACCAGCCGTGCGGGAAAACAGAACGCTTAGATACAGGCTAGGTAGACAGCACTGCCTAATGGTGCTTCCACAGAGTATAGAATGCTTTTCAGATCTGAATCTGTGCTCTGTTCTTGTTGAGACCCTCCAAAAGCATGCATGCCTGACAAATCTCCTGACTAGACATGTAACCGCAGCGCTTGCAGTTACCCAATGTCTGCCGTGTTACTGGCTTGGAGTTCTTGTTCGTCTTCAACGGCACTGCACCATCTGTCTCTGATTCCGCTGCCTTGCCGGCCAAGGAGAGCTTTGAGACATCAACCTCGAGCTCTTCGGCAGCCTCGTTCTCTCTCAGCTGCTTCTCCATGGCGGCCATCTCGTTGCCAGAGGCAGCTCCGTTTGAGCCACAGCCGCCAATGCCACCATCATCCTCTGCAGCCGTTGCCGTGGGTGGCTTGGATTTGCCCTTGCAACCACAAGATGAAGCCGACTCCCCTGGTACTAGTCTCGCCATGTCTTCGCCGCTACGGAGAATATCCAAAATGGCGCTCGGTCGTATCCTCTCCAGCTGCTTGATCAGAGCTCTGGCGGTGCCACGGAACGCCTCCGGGCTGTAAATGCACTCTGTGCTAAAGTAGTCCAACTTCTTGTGATACGCATACATGACAATCTCCTTTTCGTAAGCATACTTGAGCGGCTTACTCCTCTTGACATCAGAACTGCCGTCTCCAGTTACAATGTTCGTACTCCGTGCCAGGCGTCCCATGTCTCCACGCAGTAGGTTCATGAGAATCGTCTCGGCCACATCATCGGCGTTGTGTCCCGTTACCACGTGCTTGATGTCGAGCATTTTGGCCCCACGATCGAGCGCCTGTCGTCGGAAGACGCCGCAGTATGTGCAGTTGCCCTTCTTGCCAATCGTCTCGACGACCTGGTCCATCGTCCACCCGTAGAGCTCATCATACCCTACAATCTTCAACGGCATGTCGTACTGCACGGCATTTCGCTTGACCGTCTCCAGGGAGTCGTCTCGGTAACCCTTGATGCCTTCATCGATACTGAGTAAAATGAGTTCGAGTCCGTAGTTGTAACGTTCGTTAAGATTCTTGAGGACTGAAGCGAGCACAGTTGAGTCCTTGCCGCCTGACGCGCCGATAGCCACTCGCTCGCCGGGGTAAAATAGTTTGGATGATACGATGGTATGGTGAACCTCCTCCTCGAATAGTGTAAGGAAGCAGCCCTTGCAGACTCTGGCGTGGTTCTTCGGCCGCTTGATGTTTGCTCGCTCGGTTTTGCAGATGGCGCAAAGTGCTGGAGCCATCTTGGCTGAGATGAAGGGGGTTGAGTGAAAGACTGAGATGGGTTGTCGTCGAATACTATTTTGAGGGTTCCTTCCTGAGTCCACGGTGTTTTTTATGCTGGGAAAGTTATTTGCTGCGTAACCAAGTGTCCAGACCCGATCTCACGTTGAGACATGCCGATGTGCTGCAGTCATCAACAAATTATTTGTAAGATGCGTCAAAGGAAGGCATCAGCGTTTAAGACAGGCCGCGGCCTGGACCAGACCAGAAAAATGCGATAAGCTGCCTGGATTGCCGATAAGGGACACACCGTGGCGTTTGCCCAAGACCTGAGTGGACCAAGCTGGGCTTGCTGTCACGCCCCACTCATTTTTCAGTCCAGCCACAGCTGTCTCTCTCCGTCAGCCCCCACCAAGTGGACACCAGCCGCAAAATATCCGCCAACCCTAAAAATTCCACCACCACTTTTTCTCCGCGCGTTTGAATTCTCGATTTTGAATCTTTGTCTGTTGCACCTCACGTACACTTAGGAACCTGAGCCAACGCCGATAATCAAAATGGTAAGCACCTGAACGACTACGACTCGATACTCACGACCTCTGCGATCGTCTTTACGACGCGCGCATGTGGGATATGTTGGGAATGCTCTTGATCTCTGATTGAGTTGCATGTTTTCCGCTCGTCGGTCCTTCGGGGCCGCGGGTGATGACCTGGCTTGAGTTGGATCCGCGTGCATGGCAGAAATGCTTGCCCGGCCACTCTCTAGAGTTAACGAAGACTGAAGTCAAATGGACCAAAACATTTACTGATGTCTTCTTCTCAATGATAGCCTCAGAAGTCTGGCAAGAAGGCCGCTCCGGCCCCCTTCCCCCAGGGTAAGGCTGGCAGCAAGAAGGCGCCCAAGGTAAGCAAAAACAGCTCTATCTCTATCTGCCTCTTCGAATCTCGGTGTGCTAACATGCAAACAGAACCCTCTCATCGAGAAGCGCCCCCGCAACTTCGGCATTGGCCAGGCTATCCAGCCCAAGCGCAACCTCTCGCGCATGGTGAAGTGGCCTGAGTATGTCCGCCTCCAGCGCCAGAAGAAGATCCTCAACATGCGCTTGAAGGTCCCCCCTGCGCTCGCCCAGTTCCAGCAGGTTCTCGACAAGAACACCGCTGCCCAGGCTTTCAAGCTCCTCAACAAGTACCGCCCTGAGACCAAGACCGAGAAGAAGGAGCGTCTCCTCCAGGAGGCTACCGCCATCAAGGAGGGCAAGAAGAAGGAGGACGTCTCCAAGAAGCCCTACGTTGTCAAGTACGGTCTCAACCACGTTGTTGGCCTCATTGAGAACAAGAAGGCTTCCCTCGTTCTCATCCCCAACGATGTCGACCCCATCGAGCTCGTTGTCTTCCTCCCCGCTCTCTGCCGCAAGATGGGCATCCCCTATGCCATCATCAAGGGCAAGGCTCGTCTCGGCACTGTCGTCCACAAGAAGGTATGAAGCATTCGATAATCCCAGGGTTCCAGCATGCAGTGAACTAACATAGTATGTCTCAGACCGCTGCCGTCCTCGCCCTCACTGAGGTCCGCGCTGAGGACAAGAACGAGCTCGCCAAGCTCGTCTCCGCCATCAAGGAGGGCTACCTCGAGAAGAACGAGCAGGCTCGCCGCCAGTGGGGTGGTGGCATCATGGGCGTCAAGTCCCAGATGAAGATTGCCAAGCGCAAGAAGGCTCTCGAGAACGCCATCAAGGTCTAAATTTGACCTCATGGTGTAATCGAACACGGTTGGGACATGGCGCTTACACTATCGGTTTTCGTATTGGACATACCAAAATCAGATCAGGGTCAAATGAACTGCCTACTTCCGCCGTAGCAGACGTCCCAAGGTTGCTTTCAGACGTTGTGAATAACAAATGATACCCAGTTTTTGCTTTCTTCCAGTGTGATGAAGACCCATCTCCCTTCCCCCCAGGTCAGTTAACCATGGATTCCCGATCCCATCCTCCCATTCCCCCATCTCATCGTGAACTTGAACGGCATTAGTGTGTACAACATTGAGCTCATATACCCACGCTCATGTGTTGAAGGATTTTATCGTGCCAAGATAAACTTTTTGCCCTACTATTACCAAACACTTTAGTCCTCTTTGCTCTCGGGACTTTCGTGCATGAAAGTAGTGCCACATGCCATCACTTGACGATGGTTTACTTGACTGTTTTTTGACTTTTGGGTTCGGTCTTTATGGACACGAGACATTTGGTTCCTTGTCTATCCTTGGCCATGAGGCTGGCCCAAACGGTCTCGATAACATCTTATACAGAATAAATATAATGCTATTTAACAATTGATTTTCTTCATCCTTCCCTTGTTATGTCTGGGTGCTTGTTGAATTGATGGCTATTGCCAAACTCAAAGGAACTGACAGAATCAATGCGAACCGGCGCTAGGGAACGATCGTCAGGGACTGCCCCCCCTTGTTGTTGTACCAAAATACCGAGAATCCGGCTGTCCGGTGACGGCGAATCGGCTCCGCCATTGGCAATTTGGGGAAATCTGAAGCTTATCTGCCACTTTGAGGTCAGACAATGGGTGATCCATGATGGGTTCAAAGCTGTCAGAAAGTTTCTGCGCAAAGCACCCTTTTCGCGCCCTCGTGTCCTTCTGGTTCGGATGTATGTGGATGCATTTGATATGGGACCGGGACACCCATGATGATTCCCGGAGTCGCGAGAGCTCTTGTGCTTGGTCCATCCCTCCATTCGATATTTCCGGCGCTGAGAGGGGTTCCTCCACCGGCGTTCTTCACAGTGGCTGACCGGGGCGTGGGTGGTGCCTCCCAAAGTCTGCATCCCAACTCCTCCCACTCGGCCATGCACCGTGACAATGCTGAAGACAGAAGCGCCTTCCCGGCATTTTGTTGAGAAAACACTTCTTATCCTGGACTAAACTCCAGGCAAGATGATGGAAACAAGCAGGGTTTGGCTTTCCAGTCCGAGAATATGGGGAAATCTAGTTCATCTACAAAAGCCGGCGGGTGCCCCCCAATATGACGGGTAGCTGCAGTTCTCGAAGGTCTTTTGATCTTGAAGTCCTTTTGTTCTGATCTCTTGTGCCCTCTCCTCGCTCTGATATCAACAACACAACCGAAGTTTGTGCCCTTCGCATCTCAGACTACGGCCGAGTTAAAGACGACGGCCTCCTGAAGAGCATATCCACCTGGTAAGTCCCAATCTCTCTCGATACTTTACTAGACAACAAAGTCAAAAAGAATCAACCAGCCTCCGAAAATACCGTTCATGTCGGTGACGGGTCTATTCTTGGCGTGTGGTTGTGGATGTCTGTACTCTGGGACCTTACATTTGGCCCCTCCCGATTCATCGGATCCCGCAAGCCTCAAGTGAATCAGTGGGGTTCAGCTCCAAACCAGTCCACCATCATACGGGGACTTGGTGAGGATACCGGGCATTCCAGGAGATTACAGCCTTTGCTTCTGGAAGATTGCAACTGAACGGTATCGAGTTTCCAGAGGTCTGGTATCGGAGTTGGGACTTGAGAAGAAGAAGAGGGTTGGAGGAGAAGAATCATTTCATCTCGTCCGGCTGATGAACCTCACAAGACGCTTGGTCAGCTCAACAACATCCGTCTACACCATCTCTTCAGTTGTTATTCCACAAGACGGACACCACGTTCCGTACGATTGGATGTCCTGTTATCGTGGGCCAATACATTCGGGATCTACAAGCTCCTATACTTACACATGCGTGGACCGCAGGCGGATCTCGAGCTCCTCTAGTCTACTCCGAATCCCGGGTACTGAGCTTACCTTTTGATACCCGCTTCATATTCTTATATCATCCCTCCACTCCTACTCTTACGCCGCCGGCCCGCGTTTCTCTTCTCATCAAACGAACCTATCATCCTCTGTCCTCGCTCGAGCTACTTTTTTGTCCAGGGTCTCAAGTTTGTCCTCCCCCGCTTCAGTCCTGCTGCACGTCTTGCTTTTGCATAACACTGCTGGCTAACACAACCCGATAGTTTAGCGTGACGTATCTTTGCCTCGTCTCTTCAACCTTTGATACCCAAACTCGTTCCATCTTTCAAAATGTCCGCCGATAACACATTCCACTACGCCTTGAGCTCCAACAATGCTTGGGCTGGTTACAAGGCCCATCAGAATCCCCAATTCTTCCCCAAGCTTGCTGGCGGCCAGTCTCCGGAAATCCGTAAGTCATCATTCTATCCCACTTACCTTGCCTCTCTTTTATCTGTCCTAACTTGGTTTCAACAGTCTGGATCGGTTGCTCCGACTCTCGCTGCCCCGAGACCACTATTCTGGGCATGCAACCCGGTGATGTCTTTGTCCACCGCAACATTGCCAACATCATCTCCCCCACCGACATCAACACTACGGCTGTGATCGAGTACGCCGTCGCCAATCTCAAGGTCAAGCACGTTGTTCTCTGTGGCCACTCAGCCTGCGGTGGTGCGGCCGCCGCCCTTTCCGACGTCCGGGTGGGTGGCGTTCTCGATACCTGGCTGCTCCCTCTCAAGACGGTCCGCTTCAACCACGCCGAAGAGCTCGAGGCCATCACAGACGAAAAGGAGCGTATCATGCGCATCGCCCAGCTCAACGTGGAGGCGGGCATCAAGGTGCTCATGAACAACGCGACGATTCGGGAAGCCATTGCGGAGCGTGGGCTCGAGGTCCATGGTGTGTTCTTTGATATCAGCTGCGGACGCATCAAGGAGCTCGGGTGCGGCACGGCTCACGCGGGAAAGGGCGACCATGTTGTTAGGGGCAAGCATGGTCAGCTTGTGTTTGGACAGGATGGCGAGGCTGCGATTGCTGCTGCGCAGTAAAGTACACCAAACTCAACAAGAACATGGAAGCACATGGTTGAGGTTCATGTTGAGATTGCGGGGAAAGATTTACACTACACTAGCGAGTTCGCCAACGGGCGACCAAGAGACGGGTTGCAACGGTGTAACGGTGCCTTTTCTGGGGGTTTGGCTTGGGTAGACTTGGCAGGTCGCGCGGGATGTCTTGGCGATCTATCGGGTGTTGAGCAAGCCGGGCAAAGGGCATTGACGTGTTCGGCAACGAGATGTTTTGCATTTTTGGGTCATTTGGGCATGGATTATCATGCTGTTGGAGAAATTACATGGATGGAGGAACTTGGAAGAAGGCTGGAGCAGCAGTAAGCAGCACAAGATCCTGACAGTCCGTGCTTTTCTCACTATGGTTTACATCCTTATCACGGACTTTTCTACGGAGGAGCATATCATTGCAGGGAGTTGAGAGTTGAGTTGGTTTTTTGGGATATACAGAATACATGATTCATATTTACCTACAGGGCAATGTTCGATATTCATGATCTTCCTAACTGCTGTCCTGGCCTTTCTATCGTAATGTTGACCCAAGAGCTTTTCACGAGAACCTGGGTGACGGTGAACAGAAAAATGACCAATAGAAAATCACGACTTATACAAGCACACAGCCATCATTAGCTTCCGCGGGTTCCGTTATCGCAACCATTTGACGGGCAGATGGACAGTACATGACTCGAACGCAAAGAAGATGCGAAATTGCTGATTCCAGAACAGACAGAGAACACTAGCGGTCAAGGTTTCAGGAATTCGAGAGTCTACATAGCATTCATGACATGCAGGCAAGCAATTCTTGACAATGTGCATTGTTTGGCTGTTGTCGTCGTAGTGTACCAATGGAGGTTCCAGGCTGTGACGGGCTTGCAGTTCATTACAGCACAGTAAACCCTTATCGGCGTTATCGCACAGTGTCTGTCCATCCATCATTTGAATCCTCAGGATACACCTGACCCTAACCCTACAAGCAGAGCCGTTGCTGTAGGTACCCCTCATTGTACTTTGGGGAACGACAGGTAACCCCACCTCACCCACCTTCTAAAAATGCAATGGACGACTTTTCGAACGAACAGGCGGCCTTCATCCCCTCCTCCGGTTTCCGGCCATGACGTGAAATGTTCAAGAGAAGGAAAGAAAAAAGAAAGCAACCACGTGCTGGGCAAAAACAAGCTTTTCACAGTCCGGGTCTGGACCTTTGAGGATACCTAACCTTGTGGCAAATGGCATTGAAAGCCATCCTTGAATTTTGGAGAAATCCACCCGGCATGAAGTTGACGACGTCAGGGCTCCGGGGAAGCTGGTCGGGCGGTCGCCGTCTGATGTCCAAAGGTCCACTGAGCGGTGGAAAGGGTCGTCGAATCCCCAAGGGAAATGGTTGACGAACGGTTGGGAAGAGGAAATTCGTGACAGTTGATATTGGAATCTGTTTGGATGGCTTTGTGATCAGTAACAAACGAGTTCCTACCTCTAGCTTCTCTCCAAACGTAGAAGTAGGTGTTAGTGTGGATGATGCACAGAAGTGGACCGTAACGCCGTAAATGGTGTAGAAACCACCACCGGGTCTCACTTGCCGGACCAAAGCAACAAAGCCGGGGGATTACCTTCCGTTCCGGATAGTGAAAAGGTGTCAATTCTCATCCGATTCGCCTTCTTAAACTGAATGTCTAAACCGTTGACCCGCGGACGGGAGCCAAGCCCAAGCCGACCGTTTGCCCGGATGACGGACATGATGCAAACCATGGAAGCCAACGGATTACTACTTGCTTGCTGGGCACGGCTTGGCGGATCAACACTTCAACGTAACCACGCCATCCAACTTGGACATCCCACTTGATATCTGAAACCGTGGGGAACATCGGGACCCTTCTGTCTCACAAACTTCTCAAGCAGGGACTCATTCGATATATCATCCATCCAGACATCATCATGACATTCTCCATCCTCACCGACGACGAAATCAAGTCGCTGTTGGACAACCTCACACTAGACGAGCTCGAGTCCTTCCGCGAGAACCTTAGAGATGCTCTCCACGTATACTCTACCGGAGCTCATACGCCCGGTCAAGCTCTCATCCACCAGCCCGAGCGAACGGTAGTCCGCAGCGGCATCACCGGCGCCACCACTTTGTTCATGCCATCATGTAGTCCAGCCGGTCACGGTGTCAAAGGTATGATGTCTTCGCATTACATCGCAAACGGGATGGGATACTAACCAGGCCCCCCACCAGTCATCACCCTCTCCTCCGCCGAGCAAATAGTCAAGTCGACACAACAAGAAGAAGCCGGCCAAGACGCCACCACCCCGCTCATCCGGCCCACGGGCGCCATTACCTTGTTCAACCCCAACGGCTCTCCGCGGGGCATCATCCACGCCAGCACGGTAACCGCCTTCCGCACGGCACTGGCCTCCTTATGTCTGGTCCATAAGCGCGATCATGTCAAGACCATCACCGTCTTCGGCTGCGGCGAGCAAGCCTACTGGCACGTGCGCCTGACCTTACTCCTGCGCGGGTCCACCATCAAGTACGTCAACGTGATCAACCGGCGCTTCTCGCCCTCGTGCGGCGCCATGCTACGGCGGTTTTACGAGGTCTCGCCTGCCATCAAGGCGCGCGAAGGGTGGACGAATACGCACTTTGGCGTGTTGACGCCCAGCTATGGCGAGTATGAGCGGTTGCTAAGGGACCAGGTGCGGAGCGCGGATGTGATTTTCTGCTGCACGCCCAGCACGGCGTGTCTCTTTGACGGAAATATCTTGACGGAAAGGGATGCAAGGAGGAAGGGCAGGCTGATTGTGGCGATTGGAAGTTATACGCCGCAGATGAGGGAGGTGCCGATTGAGCTGATTCAGCAGGCGGTGAAGATTCAGGATCAGGCGGGGAAGAGGATCATTCACCATCATAAGCATGCAATCGAGGGGGGCGTGGTGGTGGTTGATACCCTGGACGGAGCGTTGAAGGAGGCCGGGGAGTTGATTGAGGCTGGACTGGGGCCGAGGCATTTGGTCGAGTATGTATTCCCCTCTTCTGGCTTCGTTACTTTTGCTGAATGATAATACTAACGAAACGTTCACAGACTCGGAGAACTAGTAATGCTCAACCGCATCGCCCTCTCCGAAACCGACAACGACTCCTCCCATACTTCGACAGATGTCGACACCGACACCCTCTCCGCCTCCGCCTCCACGCTAACCATCAATATCGCTCCCACCGAGGAAAAGGACTCCTCCTCTAACAGGGACAGCAGTGAAAAGACAAGGCGCCCCCGCCACAGCCGCCACCTCTCCCTCCAGAGCATCGTCCACCGCGCCTCCCGCTCCCGCAGCCGTAGCAGCAACCCCGATCGCGGTGACGACTACGAAGAGAAAAAGAAGGAAAAGAAGAAGAAGAAGGAGACGGAAGACGAGCTGGCCCGCTGGCTGCAAAAGGGCAACGTCATCTACAAGAGCGTCGGTCTC
Organism: Neurospora tetrasperma FGSC 2508; assembly: GCF_000213175.1. Taxonomy (NCBI): domain Eukaryota; kingdom Fungi; phylum Ascomycota; class Sordariomycetes; order Sordariales; family Sordariaceae; genus Neurospora; species Neurospora tetrasperma. The sequence continues at coordinate 764,595 of NW_009799104.1, read as the reverse complement.
GGATTGATGGACTTGACGGTCGGCATGCAGCTGGTGGATTTCGCGGAGCAGAAGGGCGTGGGCACTCATATTCCGGCCTTTTAGGAGAGGAACGGGGTTGGTAGTATTCCGCTTATGGGACTGCAGGGCAAGGAGATGGTGGAGGTTGGGTTGGGGTTGGAACCGCTGGATGTTGCTGGCGGTGATGGTGATGTTGTCGGTGGTGGTGATGTTGTTGATATTATCGGTGGGAGTAAGACTTCTGCTGGACTTGGAAGTGAGGGTGGTAGTTCCAGACTGGAGTCGAGCGAAGACTCGGTGGAGGGAAGTCAGGATCAAGAAAATGGTGCTCAGGGCCACGGCCAGGGAGAATCTCATGTGGCTTAGAAAGCCCAGGGAGCTGCTCGGGGTGAAGCCAAGGGAAAAGAGGAGGAGGAGGACGAGCGTGATGCTACTGGTCATTGTCATGGTTTTGAGGTGACGAAGAAGAGAGAGTATCGTGGGTTTGATGAACGCGATTTCGCAGCAGAGGAAGGAAGTGATGACTATGAGGATGAGGATGATGAGCTGGAACAGGAACGTGGGTTCCATATCCCTCATATGCCTCACGTCCAGGACATTCCGATTATCCGGAAGTTTAGCAGACGGAGCAGGAACAGTCTTTGAGTTGGCGGCTACAAGCTCTGTCGAGAATACTTTTCATCTCCAGACTTGAGAAGAGTCAACACGGTATAAATGTTATGAGTTCATGTTTACGATTCAGGAAAGGCATAGCAAGTTCTCTCTCTCTCTCTTCCAGAAAATGAGTAAACACCAGGTTATGTAGCTACATGGGTAGATAGACACGTAACCAATGCTGCTTTCTAAGTATTCACCTCCAATTACACCCAGCATAAATATGCCATTCCTTGACCAAATTCCGCGCACGTAAGTGAGACAAATCCCAAGTAGATTAGTCTCTTCGTTGCACATAGGTATTCTCTCTCCCACGCTCCCCGCCCAACTATTTCCAATACCTTTTCAAAAGATCGATAGACCTCACAAAAGTCCAAGACCAGCAGCACCCATCAACCCTCCCACAATCATGTGAACCACAAAATGCACCACCGGTCCACCAAGTGTCTTTTGGGTCTCATCCTTCATATCTTCCTTCTCCTTCTCCTTCTCCTTCTCCTTCTCCTTCTCCTTCTCCCCCTCCTTCTCCCCCTCCTTCTCCCCTCCTTCTCCCCCTCCTTCTCCCCCTCCTTCTCCCCCTCCTTCTCCCCCTCCTTCTCCCCCTCCTTCTCCCCCTCCTTCTCCTCCCCTCTCAGACCCTTCTTCCTTTTCTTTTCATCTACCGCAGAAGAGGAGGAAGAGGACATACAAATCCTCTTCCGAGCCCTATATATCGGAAACACATGGTAAAGACTCAAACACGCGGTAACCCCTCTAATCAGCTCTTGTTCTTCTTCTTGATTTCCATTTTCATTTCCATTTTCATTTCCATTTCCATTTCCATTTCCTGGGTTTGGGCCTGGCCTCGTAGTAGAAAATCGATGATGATGATGATGGAACAAGAAGAGGAGGTAAATAACCAGGCAGTTGACGCTCAGTAGTAGGCCGCCAAAGTTGCGCAAGATGAGGCGGGCTTCTGTTGCTTGTTGGGGGGTGATGGGTGGTGATTGCCGTGGAGGATGATTTGTTGAAGAGGAGGGGTCCTCGGTGGTGGGAGAGGGAGATAGAGATGGACATGGGGAAGACGAAGAGGAAGAAGAAGAGGAAGAAAGAAGGGGAAGTTGCGATTCAGGACGCAAGAGAAAGGAGAGCGAGGCGGGGGTTTCGATTAACAAGTGGAGGAGGAGGGGGAGGTGGGAGGTGGGAAGGCCTAGGATTGTGGGTGTGGTGATAGGCATTGTTTGTTGTTGTGGTCCCGTTTTGGTTGGGCTGGGAAGGGTTGTTAGTAACTGAGGCATCTTTATCTTCTCTGTGAGACGGGGAGGGAAGTATCTTACCTTGATTGATATCGAACTTGAGGTTGTTGGAGAGAGAGGGTGTGGAAAAGCTGGTACCTCCGGTGTCGTCAAGTTTGGAGGCGCTACCTCGTGAAAAAGGTTGCAACTTTCCAATGATGTCAAGGTGCGGCGTGGCTTGTTGTTGTTGATGTTAATGTCAATGTAAATGGAGACTTTCTGTCCCGAAGTTCGGATTAGGATCCAGGCTTTTATCTTGTTCTGGACTTGGATTTCGGGGGTGTTCTTCCTTCGGCTGGTTGCTTACTCCATGCTAGAAGAAGACAAGAAGGCCAACTCAATGCAACGTGAAGCCGTTCCACCAATCAGATCGCTTTGTTAGTTGGAATGAACACCGTTGTCTTCATAAGGCAGACATTGTAGGTTACAAGATACCAAAACAACAATATCATATATAGGGATCAATATGAAAAGCTTTAGAATGACGGCTGTGTAAAGCACTTGGCGAGGTCACCTGTTAGGACGAGAAAAGAATTAAGCTTTACCTGTTAATTTCTGTTTGTTGTATCTTCTAAAGCCAATGTGCACAAAGCAAGAAATTCAAGCATCCTACGCCACGCTTTTGTTATCTCACATCATCAAACCAAAAGTTCAGCGACACGTATGCCTTCCCCGGATTGAATAGGGTCCCGGAAAAGTAAACACCCACTGTTTCATCTCCCAAATCCACATATCTACCTACCCAACAGCCCTACCCAAACCTAGCCTTAGCCAACGCCTTCAACCCCTCCATAACCCTATCCTCTCTCTCCTTCGCCTCCTGAATCCTCTTTTCCCGCTCCGCCGCCCTCGCTCGCTCCATCTCCTCCCTCCTCAGCTGCCTCTCCGTCTTCTTGACTTCTTCCCTCTTCATCATCCGCTTGTACTCCTCCAATCCTCCTCCATCCCCTTCACCCATCAGTTCGCTTTCAGCCACCTCCCCTCCCGGCGACGGTTCTCGGAAGGACTTTAGCTTTTCGTTCAGCTCTTTGCGTTTTTCAAGCCGGCGCTCGCGTGTGCCGGCGTCGGCGCGCGGGACCAGGTCTTCGAGTCGTTCTTTTTGCAGGGCGCGATCGGCTTTGCGTTGGGTGCGCAGGGCTTCGAGAGAGGAGGCGCGTTGTGTGGCAGACTCTTCGGCGAGGGTCTCGCGGTGGAGGGTGAGGTCGGTTAAGGAGGGAATAGTGGGGCCATGGGCGTGAGTCCGGGAGGAGGAGGACTGGCCGGGGAGGGTGGGGCCGTAGTCGGAGTCTGAAGCGTCGTCTTCTTCTTCTTCTTGATTTTGAAGAATCTGGGGAGGGTTGGAGTCGGGCTGTGGTGTATCGTTGGTCTCGATGGATGGTCTTGCTGTTGTCGATTCGGGGTTGTCACCCTCAGACATCGTTGAGACCGCCCTCCCCTTCCTGTCTTTCTCCTTGAGACTGCTTGCTTCGGCGATGGAACGGGGTACTCTGCTCTCTGTTGCGGCCTCCTTGGCTGCTCCGGCGAACCTCTCGGGATCATACCACCCCTCTGCCAACTCGCCGCGGTTCCACTTCTTGACGAAGCTCTTCCATCTACCGCGGAGTTCGTAGTCGTCTAGGTCGTCGATGTAAAGTTGTTTTTGGATATCGAGATATTGGGCAAAGAGCGGTTCGAAGTTGGGGTAGTCGGAGCGGGAGAGTTGGCGGGAGTTGAAAGGGAGGGGTTTGGGTGGTTCGTCCTTGGATCGTTCATATGAGTGGGAGCGATGGCGGTGGTTGTCTCTGTCCTCGTGCCGCCGCCGGTGGCGATCCCTGTCTCTGACCCGGTCCCTCTCACGGTCTCGGCTTCTTGATCGCTCCCGATGTCTATCACGTCCCTCTCCATGCCTGCGATCCCGCTTGTCGTCGTACCTCTCTGACCTCGATCTTGACCTTCTCCTGTCGTGATGTGTGGATCTTGAGCCACCAGGGAGAGGTGACCGCGATCGGTATCGGTGGCCTTCGGCGTTCATGTTTGAACCAATAACTGGCGTTTGCTCGGCGTATGTCCTGATAACCAAATTCTTCGCGTAAGGATCGGTATACACTCTTTTATCCTCGAGTTTTGTTGAATGTTTTGTTGTCTGAAGCGGTATGTCGCTGTATTATGATAGGTGAGATCCACTTGTTGATCTCCAGCTGTGAAAGGAGTTGCCAACGAGGTGATGAAACGTGGATTGTGTTGATATGGGCCAATGAATCGGGTTTCTAGAAGACCAGATGTTTACAACTCCCAAAATAATGTCATAAAGATTTAAATGTTGAAATTATTTGAAGTTGGAAGTTGGAAAAGAGATGAACTTGATGCAGGATTTTGTTGATATCCCAGAAAAACGGAAGAGCATGGAAGGTCAGGGATGCAAATGCTAAACGTTGCACCGTTTTGATGTAGGGTTCCGTTTACAGACCGTTTGGCTCAGAGCGTTGAGCATATAGTTGAGAGAAATGTTACGCAAACAACAATCTGCCTCACACTGCTGGTTAAAAGCGAATTTTGAGACTGTGTTATTTTTGAGAAAGAGAATCTAGTCACTGGTGAAGCTAAAGTGAGACCACGTTGAGCTACAACTTCCAAGTTGCCAGCAGGTCACATGACCGTGATTCGTAAGTGGGTTTCAGCGTTTTGGGTGCCGTGTTTTCATCTTCTCAGTGCTGAGGTGTGCTTCAAAGTTTTCAGGTGGTGCATAACTCACTGCAACAAACTCCAAATTCGGCATATTGTTCTGCATCTTGCAGTACAGGCGTTACAGCGGTGTCAACTCGGCGGATTCCTCGCAATAAATTCGACAATTTCATTCACCATGTCGAAACCTGAGGAGGTGGTCAACCAGGTCCCCGAAGATGAGGGCTCTGATATCGAGGCCGGCGGGCTCTTCGAAGACCCTCCTGACTTTTACCCTCCTTCGCCTCCCCCGACTACAGAGCACTACACCATGAAGAATGGCGACGACATTACCCTGCACCTCGTCGGCCACAGCCCTCTCGAGGCCCACACCCTATGGAACGGAGCCGTCATCATCTCACAGTACTTTGAGGATCACCCCGAGGAGGTCAAGGACCGTACTGTCCTGGAGATTGGCGCTGCTGCTGGTCTTCCCAGCTTGGTGGCTGCAGTGCTTGGAGCCAAAAAGGTTGTCGTGACCGACTTCCCGGATCCGGACATTGTGGACGTTATGTGGAAGAACATCCGTGGCTGCCCCATGTTGGCGGTTGACCGCGAGGAGGATCGCAACATTGTTGCCGACGGCTATGTATGGGGTGGCAAGGAGGCTCCCTTGCTGGCCCATTTGGGTGAACAGAAGGAAGGAGAGGCTGGGTTTGATGTGTTGATTTTGGCCGATCTTCTTTTCCGTCACTCGGAACACAGCAAGCTGGTCGACACCATCCAGTTTACACTGAAGAAGAAGCCCGGCAGCAAGGCGTTCGTTGTCTTTACCTCCTACCGCCCATGGCTTCAGCACAAGGATTTGGCTTTCTTCGATCTGGCCCGCGAGAGAGGCTTTATTGTGGACAAGTTCCTTGAAGTCAAGACCGAGAAGCCTTTGTTCGAGAACGACCCCGGTGATGAGGAGATTCGCAAGACCGTCACTGGCTGGACTGTGCGCTGGCCCACGGACGACGAGAAGACGGCGGCCAAGGCGGACGCATGAGCTCTATTCCCAAGCTGAGCGGAAGATGAGAGCATTACAAAACCGGTGATGAAAGAATCGACATCATTTCAATTACGATCTAGACAATGATACCCATATTGGCGGCCAGCCTGCCGAAAGGCAACTCACCTTGGACCAGTCCTTTTGCTCAACCGTTATTCGCTCTTGGTGAATTTTGACCTATCGCGGCTCAAGAGTCGCGTTGTATTTGCGACGCCGTAAGACGAGCAAGAAGGGGTGAAAAGATTCATGGCGGGAAAAGATATCACGTTGCCAAAACTGTAGGAAGAGGACTAACACGGCGAACCAGAGATTGCTTCATGCTCACTCCTCTAACGAGCCCTCTGTCATTCTTGACAGATGTTCAGGGACCTTGGACCACGAATCAGGTCAAGACAAGATATGAGGCTCGTGAAGTCAGTGAGACAAGCATATATTAGGTAAGAGGGGATTCACAGATGGGAAAGGGTAATTCGTCTTTTTTTTTTGTCTTTGTTGCCTGGTTGTGGTGACATTGGAATCAGCATTTTGACATTTGTCTCGCCAGCCGCCAACCTTCACTGCCCGCCCGTCAGGCACCGCTTACCCTGATCGAGACGTTGTGATGAACCCCTGTCATCCACTAGAATGGAAGCCCGGGGCTGTGCCCCCCATCGCCAGTGGCTTTACTAGTGTACGCAGTAACACTTGGGAATGCCTGCCACTTCTCCCACTTAGCTTCTGACGATGACGCGGCCTCCTTTTATATGTTCCTCTCTTCAACATTTACCACGCCCCCATCTATTTCTAGCATGAAAAATCTGCTAGGACTCCTACCCAGAGAAGTTTCTTCGGAAGCTAGCTTGTTTCATGCGCGATCGTCGAGGAAGGAAACTCCCGAAAGTGACACAGCATGCAGCCTCTCGAGCTTACCACCACCATCGCCACTCTACAGTATGAGCCCAACACGGCAGCGATGGACACTGCTTGAGGTGCAGCCAAGGGCTTGTACCACGGCACAAAGGCCCATCTTACTCGGTCTCGCCCACTCGGCTCTTCACTTTGCCCGGACTTCTCCATCATTTGCCCCGTTGGCACTGCGGATGGAACTGAAAGAGCCCTACATAGTACATCCATGTATAAGCAATTCCCGTCTGTGGCAGTCCACTACCGGTTGGGCCGTACGATCCAGACCAGTCAGCATGGCCTCTTCATCTCGAGTGGGACAGGACCTCTCGACTTTGGGGCACAGGGCAACACAGCCTCTCCATCAGTCCATTCATCTTACCAGGGCACTTCCCTTCAGCTGTCAAGTTTCTTCAGTCTGGACTCCCCCACATCCCTTCTCAAGCGCCGGATCATCGATCTTAGTCCCGTCCTTCATTCAAACCTCACATCGTGTGGTTAGAACCTTGATGGTCTCAAGCATCTAACAAAACAATTTGACCTTCCGCATCATATCTACTTCTTTTGTCTCTTGACATTCAACTGCTTATCTTGGCTGTTGGGATAAGCGGCCCAACCCAACCATATTTACTCGTATCACTCACATCAGGCTTCGTCATTGCCAGCCTAGCCAGCAGCCATGGCGTGGGAGCTTTCATCATGGCTTGTAGTCATGCGGGCGTTCCAGATCGCTGCCGCTCTGGTAGGAGCGACCACGAATGGCTTCGTCACTGCAACCGTCTTCAAGAACGGACACCTTCAACTGACTAAAAGCATGCTCATCCCGGAGTTGTTGGTAAGCTTTCTGTAGGAGTCTTTCTCCTGTATCGCCGAGAACACGTCAGCTAACATACATCACGGGTAGATCTGTATGACCCTTGTCTATGCTACACTCGTCGTCTTCATTCAACATAGTGGCCATCGATCGAGGAAGACGGGTTGGCTTTTCACTTTTGTTATGGGTGATATCATCTTTTGCGGGATTGATCTAGCAGTCATCACCCTACTTGCTAATGCTGGACTTCCATCTCACTGTGGTGGATTGGCTACCATTAAAGAGGATGATCATCACAAGGTGTACATACCTCCACCAGGTTTTACTACGCCTGGATTTGCCTCTGGGTCTGATGGAGAGAAGGGTCAACTCGACAAATTTTGCGCTTTCGAACGGTCGTATTATGCTATTGCTCTTGGGTTTGTGTAAGTTCTGAATGTCTTTTATCATCTTGCTGCCATCTATACCGAACCACGACAACTAAAACCGTGTAGCTTCACTTACATCGCCACCATCATTCTTACTGTTCTACGAATTTTCGAGAGAAACTACACCGAAAATTCCAAGTGCATTGAAGTTCTTAACTCCCTCGAACGTGCCGATACCATGGAATCGAAACTCAGCGATGCTTCCTCTCAAATCATCGAAGCCCCGAGACCACATCCCGACCGATCAGGACCGTCAAGTGAGGGTGTCATCACCCGCACCGCTTCGATCCGTAGTAACGTGACAGCAATGACGTCCTCAACGGCGGCCGGAAATGGTCCATATTCGTCCGGCGCAATCCAGTCCAACGCTATTCCACCACGAAGACCTGTGAACCAGAACATGTCAGTACCAGCTCGCCAGCTATCAGTGAGCACCGTCAGCAGCAACAAGACTTCCCGGCCAGGAGGGGCAACTTCAAACTTTGCCCCAGTATCTCCTATAGACGAAGGCGAGATAGATATCGGGGCAGCCCTGATAGCCGATGGACCGCAATACCGTGCTCATCAGTCACACAACAACATACCACATCAACAATACCAATCGAACCAGCAATATCAACCACAACGCCACCACCAACGAAATCTAACACAGGGAACGTTACCTCCCCTCGCCGAAAACGACATCCTAAGCCCCGAAGTTGCTTTGTTAGCAGATGGGCCTCAATATCGACCGAACCAACAACAGACTCAATACGGCCAACAGCAGCAACCACAATACCAGAACCTCTATGACTTCCCCCGAAATGTACCTCTAGTACCGCAAGGGGTAAGCCTACCCACACCGGTGAAAGGCGACTATCTAGCTCTCGCGTCCGATGGAGCAGCAGATGGCGTACAGTATCCTGCAATCCAACGACCGTTGAATCAACCGCCACAACAGCTATCTTCACATATATCACAACCACAAGGGATATCAGCTCCCATTGGAGGCGGCAGCGCCGGTGAAAAGACCGATTACTTATCCCTAGCAGCAGACGGATCAAACGATAACCCACGACAATACCCATTCATCCAACGACAACCACTTCACCACCACCACCACCAACACAACCCCTCCCTCCAGCAATCCGCGTTACCACCCTTTCTGGGACTGGGAGCCGGCGGGCCCGGAACGAATTTCATATACCCCGATATCCCGACGAATCCTCACAGCGGCAGCACAACACCCACACCATCACACCCCCGAAACATCAACCCGAACATCAACCCCAACTACGCCCCCGCCTCAACCGGCGGTCTGAACCTCGAACTCCGCTACGACGGTGGCAGCAGCAGTGCGACCTCAACAACAGCTCACACCCCGCCATCACCAGATCGATACTCCATTTCCATGTCGGATGTTAGTTCCGTGTCGACTGCGTTGCCGCCTTATCAGCGGTATGAAACGGGGATGGAACCACAGCCACCAGCACTAGCGAGGTATCCAAGTCAGAGTCAGAGGCAGAGTCAGAATTACGAAGCTAGGAACTCATCGTCGTCATGATGAGGGCAATCAATGAATGGGCTATCAAGGAGAAACGAGGACGAGGACGGGTGTAAACGAACGAGAAGCAGCAAGCAGCAATCTTCGAGATGATGGGGTACGGACTATAAGGGACAAAATGATCACAGATGAACGGGGAGAGAGAGAGAGAGAGAGGGACGGAAATTGGTTGAGTCTCTGGAACATCATCAACGAACGACAACACAAACATTGGAAATAACAACGAGACTGGGAAAACGGAGAATTTCGCCAAACGATTTATACGAGGTGGTTTGTTTTGCGTCGGGATCTTTTCTTTCTTTCTTTTTTTTTTTTTTACGGATAGGTATGACTATTACTATTAATATTTTTGGAGCGTTGAACGCCCTTCTTTGTTTTCGTTTTTCCTGTTTTTTCCCCCATTTATTTTCTTTTTCTTCTCATGTTCTTTTCATGTTCTTACCCGCTGGGAAGGGATATTACCTACCTACCTACCTACCTACCTACCTCTAAACTTGTTGTACATATCTACTGTGGGAATATCTTCCCTATCCAATCAGAGCCGTTGTTTTCGGGATGCGGTTCATCAACGTTGAATGAACGCTTGACAAAAACCATCGCTGCTGCTGCTGCTGCTGGTACTCTGAGCTGAGCTGCTTGGTGATGTACCTACTGCTGGGCCGCGTGCCTCATATTCATCATGTTCATGTGGACTACCTTACTGCAGGCCTCAAGTGTGCTCTGTTTTGATTTGTTCTCGAGTGGCAGTTATTCTACTTGCTCAAACGCGCGCGCTGATCTGATCACTTCCAACGGGTCCGATAACGATCTTACGCCGCTACTGTGATAACTGTGCCTTCCTACCTCTAGGTATCTTGCTCAATGCTACGCTTACGCTGCTGTCAGTGCTTGGAAGATATGCAGTTGATGGCGAGCTTTCAGAGGAAAGTGCGAGAGGAGAATTGCCATCAAGGCCCTATGTATTTATTTACTATGTTGTTGCCTGCCTTGTGCTTTTCTAGCTAGTAGCTATGGGTATATGTATACGTTTGTGCCAGCCCCTTGTTTACCGTCCTTCTCTTTCGATAACCTGCTATCACCCGCGATCCATATTTCTCGAATCTGGGTTTGGCGCATCGTATATGTCCATTTTCAACAGGTGTTCATCTTCCCAACTTAGGTTTGCTTTGGTCTCTCATCCGTTTCGTCTTGTTTTCTCTTCTCTCCGCCTCGAACCGGCTCATCAGGCTTTTCGCCATTTTTCGTCGAAAGCTTGGGCAAGTCAAATCTGGTCTCCTCCTCCTCCTCCTCCTCCTCCTCCTCCTAAGGGACGGACACCTCTGTGCTTCTGCCACCACCACCACCACCAGCTCCCCTGCCTCCGCAACAACTCCCGCTACCACCATCACCGCCGCCACTGGCAGTAGCCCTGAGGATACCGTCGATACCAAAGGGCACATGGAGCGTGCGGGGACTAGACACCGCGTTGTTCATATCACTGCTCATGCCCCCACCGTTAAGAGCGCTCAAGCCACTCATGTCTCCCATTCCTATCCGCTGTGTGAGGGGAATCACACCCAGAGGGTCATTAGGCATCATTCCCTGTGGTAATCCATCCGACATGGGCATCAAAGCCTCGTGGCCCTGGCTTGGAACCTGCTGATGTTGACCTACGTCACACACCTGTTGTTGCTCCAACCCCTCTCCACCACCAACCAAAGATGGCGCCGCCTTCCCGTGAATGACGCATCCGATACAGGCGCAATCATCTCCACACGGACAAGATAGAGACTCGCCGGCACAGTTAGGTAGTGGGATGGTAGCCCACAGAAAGTCTGCCGTGGAGAGGTACTGTTCTTCGCTAGGGGTACCTGATGCGTCGCTGGGCGTCTGGGCCTCGACTGGCGAGTCGGGCGGCAGTTGCTGCTGAGATTGCTGCTGTTGGCCGGTTCGAGAACCACGAATAGGGCTGCGGATTTGGTATTGTTGCTGTTGCTGCTGCTGAACCCCAACAGTAGCAGCAAAGTCGAGACTGCTGTGATGGCTGTTACCAGCGGAACTGCCGATGGGACTAGCAATGTTGAAGTTATAAGCATCCTGGACATACTGAATGGTTTGACTGTTGTAAGGATGTGCGACACATCCGATGCATTGACAGCCAGGACCGCAAGTGCATTCGTGACTTGTGCCAGTGCCATCACCTCCCCCGCCAGACAGGAATAGACCAAGGCTGAGGTCGCCTCCTTGCTGGGCTGCTTGTGCGGCAGCGGCCCCTTGGTGGATCATTTGTTGGTAGGTTTGGGGGTCAAGAGGGTGGTTCCAGGAACCGTACTCTTCTGGGTACCGAAAGACGGTCTGGTAACCAAAGGGCATAACTGTGGGCGTTAAGGGTTGTTGCTGCTCCTTAAGCTGTAAAGGAGGTTGAGCGTTGAACTGCATAGGGTTTGCGGAAGACTGTCCGTAACCCGACTGAGGCATAGCAACAGAGCCATTAACACGCAGTTGAGATCCTCGTAATTCACGACTACCACCACAACAGCTCCCTTTTTTGTGGATACCCTCGATACCCTCTGTGCCTGCCCCTTCCATTTCTTTGCCTTTGGAATTCAAGTCCTTTTTGACTTGGTTCCATTGTAAGGCCTCGCTGGTAAAACTCTGATCTCCAATAGTGGTCGATGGACTGCTTTGAGACGCTGGTTTACTCTGACTATGTGTAACTTGTTGTCGAGGGAAGCTTTCCAATCCCGTGAAAGTGCCATCGATAGCCTCACTGCGGTTGGTGATTTGCTGTCTCTGTAAGGCAGCGAAGATGGCCATTTGCTCAGAGACGGCGTTGTTTCCAGTCTTGAATCCCTGTTGCGGTGACTGCGCGACTCCGTCGTGTCCCACTGAAGATACGGATGAAAAAGTTTGTTGGTTCAACGGAGAGTCATTGGCGCTGACAGCTGAAAATCCCATTCCATGATTGAGTCCCGGTTGACACCCAAGTGGTAGCTGCACCGTTAGATTGACGCTCGTCATCAGTTCGCCGGCAGAGACACCCGCCATATTCGGACCCAAGGCGGCATTGTGCTGTGCGGCCACGCCGAGTTTCGTTATGTCTAGGTCAAACGTCGGCAAATGATGTCGGGAATGTGGCTTCGATATGGAGCCCGATTTGCTCACTCTTAAACCAGGTCGCGCCGGGGTTGATGAAGAGGCATGAAGGCGAGGCGCCGGGATGCCTTGGGCAGCGGCCGTAGGCGAATGGTCTTCTGTGGAACTACCGTGAACAGAACCACATCCGCACGTTTGCTTTCGAGGAATCGCTACCTTCACGCCTCCGCCTCCGCAAGAGCAGCTTGGAGGCCGATTTGGACAAGCGCAAAGGCTCAGGGGCCGTCCTGGTTTCCTAACGGGCACCATAACGCGCTCGGTGGCATGAGTGCATTTTGTAGAACGATGGCCGCGAATACATGGCGCACTAAGGGGAAAAGAGAGATGTCAGCCTTAAAAAAAAAGAACAGAAAAAGACAAAAAAAAAAAAAAGAAGAGAGTCCGAAAGATGTATGTCTGACTAGAATTGCCAGCTTCGGTTTCGGAAGGCAGCGAACGGATGAGTTTGGTGCGACGGCACACCGGTGCCCTTTGCCTGCGGGATAACAAATTCCGGTATGGCAAAACATACGAGTATAAAGACGAGAGAAAGGGTTAAAGTAAATGAGAAGAGTGACTTACCAGGCCATCTTCTGGCCGTTGATGATGGGCATTTTGGCAGCTGGTGGTAGGTCTCCCAAGTGATGACCTTACTCAAAGTTCGTAAGAGATGAGCGAGGGGTGGAAACCGCTCGAGAAAATTGACTTGAGGGAACCCCCCCGGTCACCCTCAGTCACCAGGGACCAGCGGCTCGGCCCCGTGTCTCGCGCGCGTAAAACGTGCTCGTTAGGGTTTTGACTCTGCTGGGTCCTTGGGTGATGATATGATAGGAGAGCTCTCTCACGGCTCACCGTCGCACCTGGATCTCCTGGTCGGGTCTTGGTAGTAGTTCGGGGTCCCGAACTGTTTGTTCATGGACGGTTCAGGAGACCAGATGGGTGATCCGTGGGACCGTATATGGGTTGGAGCCGGCGGCTTTGATACTGCGAAACCGATTTGATATGGTCAGGACTTCAGTGGTGGATTGTCAGACCAGGATTTTGGCTGGCTATGGTTGCGTGGTTAATGTCCTGTGGAGGTCCTGTCCATGAGAGCTCTTGATTCGGTTGGCAGCTGTCACGGTGAATCCTCGAGTAGAGATGATGTATGCCCGTACGAAGAGTAGTGTAAAACGTAAAAGATTGCCTGAGAATGCATATGATTCTAACAAGTGAAGGTTCCCCCTAGTTCGTCTGGCCGTGAACCGACGACGGCAGCGGCAACCTACGGCAGGTCAAAGTGACAGTGCCCCGGGACGGAAGCAACCTGAATGCAGCAGGTAGTAGTAGTAGTAGTAGCAGCCAAAGCAAGGGACGAATGAGTTCAACACTTCTGATGTTACACTCTCATGTTAACCAAAGCTCCTTCTGTGGTACTGGTGCTGGGTAGGTAGTGTGGGTAGTAGTGACTGCCTACCTCTACCCTGCCTTGGGTTCTGACGGGAACAGCCTCACTGCGGCTTATGAACGAGGAGGGAACGACTGACTGACTTCTCTTCGGCAGACGACCCGCGTCTCTTTTCCCAAGAAGTCCAAGAGGATCATACAGACAGACGAGCAAGGCGGTGGCGATTGTACTAGGGCAGCCGTAGACGCCAGGGTCCAACAGGCGCTGTTCGAGGCTCGTCTGCCGTCTTTCAATGTTTTGAAACTCGGATCACGAATGGGCATCGGTTATGGTGTGGACTGGGCGGTTGGTGCTTGGTGGGTTGTTGCTCTTCTGGTGGTGGGGGGTGCGGTCTTGTCGGACCAGTTTGAGCATGTTTTCATTGGCTATTTCCTGGTGACTAAGCTACTAGGTATTCTTGTACCTGGGTACTCTTTCCCAATTTGCATCCATCCCGCAGCCAGACTGCCAGTAAAGCCAAGAGTTCAACGCACAGGCGCACTTGTCGTTTTGTCCGTCTGAGCAAGAGCACCCGACACGATGAAAGACTAAGCCAAGAAGAGCAATTGAAAGAGGCTGACGGGACTGGATTTTCACCATACTCGACAAGTTCCATTGGCTATTCCCAATAAGTATCACAAGGCTGACATGTGTAAGACGTGACGGCTTCCGAAAGTGGTAACTGCTGACACTCGGCTGCAGTGTGTGTGACAAACCTTGAAAGTTGCGTAGGTAATTGCAAGTTGAGGGTTAGACAAGGACATGGAAATAAGGGTTGTGTATGCTTGTTCCACCTCGAACCACCTCCGGGTGTACTGTATTCCGGACAGCGAGTGTCATCTACTACTTCTCCCCCTCCGAGTCCGACCCAGCAAACATGTCAACAGCCCGCATCCGCTTCTTTGTCGGCGCAGCCTTGTTCGCCGATATCTGGAATCCAGCCACCGACTTAACTTCCACTGTCTTCGAATCTGTCGTTGATGCTGATGCTGGTGCTGATGTCTGCACGGCCTCTCCCATGACCACATCCCCATCATCCGTCGTAGTGAGATTCCGCAAAAGGGCCATAAAGTCATCATCAGGCGTCCCATCAATATCATCATCCGAAAACAGCTCGTCCGTTCCCGAACTATACTGCATATGATTCGGCGGCAGCACCAGCTCCCCATCCGTATCACCCGTCTCCAGCATCCTTTCCACGTACTCCGCTTCTATCCCCTCTTCCGTTTCGGCTGTAGTAGATGTCTCCTGAAGTGTTGACACCGGCAAGAAACCGGTAGCCTTGGCCTGATTTGTAGTAGCAGCAGGCCCATCTACCGTTTTCCATTTCCCACCCGTAGCAGCAGCAGCAGCAGCAGCAGCAGCAGCAGCCTTCTTCTCCGCCTCCTCCTTTTCCGCTTCCTTCGCCTTCAATGCAGGCGGGTTTTCGAAGCTCTTGACGAAGAACTCGTGTGTCTCGATGGGGAACACACACCAACCCTCCCATAGACTCAGGACAAGGCCAATGCTGCGTTTCCACTTGTCCGCGCGCAAACGGCCCCAGTTGAGCTTGTCGGCCATCATACCTAGCAACTCAAATGTCTTGCGGGCGCGTAAAGCGGTCTCAAAGAGTTGCCGGTAGCGCCAGGCGTGGCGGATGCCGCTTGTCGATGAGGAGGAGAGGATGTCGCTGATTACATAAAGACCCAGGAGTCGGGCGGCGCTAAGGTCGGGAGTGCTGTCGTTAGTTTTGTCCTTGTCCTTGTCCTCTGCTACGGGGGATGAATCCCGGGAGTTATTCCCGTCTTGTCCTTCGCGCTCGCGGGAGCGCTGTTGGTGGTCGGGGTTGGCGGGCGTGTAGGAAAAGGGGGATTCGACGTTAGAAATGATCATGTCGACGATCTCATCGGCGCCTCGACTTGCGTGAGTGATGGCAAATGCAGTGATGCGGGCAATGTCTCCTTTTCTGATCTTGGATAGTGTCGTGGGCAGCCGAGCTAGCATGTGCGCTAGCTTGGCCTTTTCTATGGGGTTGAGGAATGTGTCTTCTTGCCCGTTGTGCTCTTTTTGTTCGTCCTCGAAATCGTCCTCTTCGTCCGTATCGTATGCCGAATCGGAGGCAATCTCGTCCACTGATGTTGTATACTCGTAGGCGAGGGGCTCGGGCGACTTCCACGCGTGGCTTCCTTCGAAGAGTGGGACATACTTGGGCTTTCCCCTCTTTGCCTGGGAGCCCGTTACGATCTCCCATAGCCTCCAGCGATACCATATGCCACCCTCGCTGCGAGCATCCCAAATCCATGCCCACCTCTCTTCTCGCTGAACGTCTGGTCGAGACATGAGAAGAGCCTCAAATTCGGGTCCGTGCTCCAAGACGGACTCGACGACTTTGTGAATCATGCGCAGTGTCCTGATGTCTCGTGGAGGTTTTACGGGGACATGGAGCAGACCACTTCTGCTAATAGCGGACCCTGGAGGACCATAATGTGATGGAGGAGCATAGTTGCGTCCATAGCCTCCGTGATGCGGACCATGGCCGATTGGCTTTTCCTCCACCCGCTTTGCGCCGAATGGATGTGATACTGTCGTCGAAGTCTGAACGGCCGTCAAGCCCGACGCTATGGCGGCCGATGAAAGATGTCTGTGCAAAGACAGAAAGTAACCATAGCCAAGGTAACGGTTTTGTAGCGCGCTCACGGCGGCATCGATCTCGGTTGCGGGTGTTTCCTTGGACAAGGTGACGATGGCGGCAATGGACTTGCGCTCCGTCCCTTGTGGGCCAGATGGTGGAACGAACTTGACGTTCTCGACCGTCAAGTTGGGTGGTATGAGCGCCTTGATGACGGCTGGCGATGTGCTCGGCGGGAGGTTGGAAAGACGTAGTGTGGGTTTCGAAATGGCCTTCTCCTCTGCTCGGCCGTTAACGGTCGCTTCCTCCTCGTTGTCGCTATCATTGAAAACCCTGGACACGGGCAAAGAGCTCTTCTCGCCATCCCTCTCCCTCTCCCTCTCCTCAAACCCTGATCTTGACCTAGACTCGTCGTGGGGCCTTTGGCGACTGGAATGGAAATCATCGTAGGACCTCTTCTTTCCAAACGATGTTGGAGGAGGTCCTAGACTGCCGGGACCACTTTTGAGACTGTTGACGCCAAAGTGTCTCTTGCCCGTTCCTCCAAACGGCTGTCCACCAAGGGTTGGCCTTTCGGGTCGGTCGTTGCCGTATCGGGAGTTTGGAGGTCGTGATTCGGAACTGTCATCATGGTCGAAGCTCTTGACAAAATCCTCATAGACAGCGGCCGTCTCAGCAGCTTCTCTGCGGCGCTTGGCCTCTGCCTCTGCCTTTTGGCGCTCGAATGCGGATTGCTTGGTGGCCCTCTGGAGCTTCGCCTCCACGTCAGGAAATTCGGCAATCTTCTTGGACGACGACATGTTATCGATTGGGCATGGCTGGCTGCGACGAATAATCACGGTGCTGGCTGTTCGTGGTCAGCAAGGTGCTGATGCCTGATGCAACTGGGGACGGGACGTGGAGCGACGAAAGCGCGGTGCAGGGCACCGCAGAGTGGCTCTCCCCGTTGTGATAGTATGTGGTAGGGCCACGTAATATTACAGGAACGTAAGGAAGAACCGCCTAGATGAGGACATCGTACGCGTATTTTACAAGTTCTCGTTTCATAATCGTTACCGGAGAGGTACAGTATCAAGAGTATGTACACAGCAGTTGATCTTCAACCTTTGAACTTGTCGAAATTTGTGTTCCAAACTGGAATATCCTCTCGTCGCTGTTCCATCCTAAACTTTGCGGCTCGACCGGCCACTTAAAATCAAAAGGTCTTTGCATTGGATTCGGAACCTCCAAAGATGGTGCGACCTGGTGTGTCAAGTCAGAGTGTTACTCGGCTGCGGACATGTGCGAAAGAGGACAACAACAATAACTTGAACTTTTAGAACAGAGCTCCGAGGGCATCTGGCTTCGAGTTGCCAAGCGAATAACATTAAATGGGCAATTGTCAACACAGCTTGCCTGATGATGAACTCCCAGGTCGTTCGTTGACCGGAACATCATGATTGGACTCATACTGATTTATGTCGACTCCTCACGATGCCTGCCACCACCCGCCATCTCGTGATCTAATAATCACACAAATTGCAGAACTGTGATGCACGACCGGGGCCAGTTTCCCTCTCTGGCCACTGCATTTGGTCAATATCCAACTACTATCATGATCCTTTCCACTTTCTCTTGCTCGAAATGATCTAAGCAGCTGGCAACACCGGCAGCCAATCTGAATATCGGCGCCGGTGTGCCGGAGTGGCAGAGTCGTAAGCAATGCTTGTCAATGCCCTGCAGCAAGTGCACCAAGCAAGGGATTCCCAAGAAGAGACCTGGCCAGTGCTCAGCTTACGGCATCTCCGCCATCGTATGTCTTTCTTACGGCTGTCCTCTTGCAATTCAACATCAAATAATAATAATCTTCCGTCTTCCGACTTCTACTGCGAGTCTTTCCATTTCCTCTGTTTGTTGCTTTCTCCTCTCTTTCCTTCACCGACTTCTCTTCTCTTTCACGACACTGGAACTTGACAGAACCAACATCAAGAAGCCCTTCCTTCGTCATCTGCAAATTGTCACAAGTTGCTTGTCTTCCCCGCGTTTCCCTCAACCACTCAGGTTTCTTCGTTTCATCAAAGGAGACGGACTCCACCTCTCTGGAGTTGCAGCGCCCTTTCTTTGATATGGTCACTGCAATGCTCCCCGCCGCCATGCGGTCATACTGTATCCCCTAGAAACTGGACCCCTTCTCCTCAGTTCCAAAATCGTATTCTTTCACTCGCTCAGTCCAGTCGCTGATCCCCTCGACTTCCCAACTCGCGCAATAACACACGCCGGCGCTTGTTATCGCTCCACCCTAGACTACCTAGTGTTCCTTTCTTTCTCTAGGTTGCCTCCTTTTCCCGCTTGTGGGCTACTAGTGTAGTCTAACGGTCTCACTGATGGATTGATGGATTTCCTAAAAATGCCGCTCCTTTTTCTTCCGTTATCTGCAGGTTTCAAATAATTCCTTGGTTCTTTTCTTTTCTACTCCCTGATGTGAAACATCACATTCTTGCCCTTTCTGCACAGTCTTGAACCGGCAACAAAGACTGAGTGTGCCAGCACACGGCCAACCACTTCCACACACTGCACTGACACAGGGCACACAACAGCAGACACACATACGGTACACACACACACACACCCCCACAAACTCGACAGGCCCGAGCATTGCGCACTCCTACCTACCTCTACCTCAGACCACTCAGACCCCCTCAGCTGGCACGGTCCTTTTGGTGATCCTTTCGTCCTCTGACGTCCCCTGCCGCTCCATTCTTGCCAAGTCGAACCTTGTTCTCCTTCATTTCCCGATGGCGACTCCCTCAGCTCCTTCCTCTTCTCTTCCTCCTAAACCCCATCAGTCGTCATCCGCTTCCTCTCCTCTTTCTCCTCCTTCTTCCATTCTCATCATCGGCTCTGGCGTCTTTGGCTTGACCACCGCCTATGCCCTTTCTCGCCGTCATGACTTCGTCAACACCACCATCACCGTCGTAGACAGGGCCGACCCGTCTAACCCAGACGTCTTCCCCGCTCCCGACGCTGCCAGTGTCGACACCAGCCGCATCATCAGAGCCGACTATCCCGATGCTGCCTACGCTGCCCTAGCCGCCGAAGCTCAGCTTCAATGGCGCCAACAAACCCACCCCGATGACCTTGGGTCAGAAGGACGTTACTCCGAGAGTGGCCTTCTTGTGGTCGCTGACGGACCAGCTCCACCACCGGGAACACCTGTGGTACCTGGCACCAGCGTCATCGACAAGTCCAAGCTTACAGGCATGGACTACGCCCGCTTTAGCTGGGCCAACGTGCTTTCTCTCGCCTCCAGTGACCCCGAGCTTGCCGCCCGAATCAAGGAGTGCCCCAACACCGACGCCATCAAGGCAGCCCTGGGCACCGGCGGCTCCTCCGGCTCCTGGGGCTACATCAACGGTCTGTCCGGCTGGGCCAACGCCGGTGCCTCCATGGCCTGGCTCTACAAGCGCGTCAGAGCTGAGGACCGTATCAACTTTGTCGTCGGCGAAGTGACCAATCTTGAAGTGTCTGGTAACACCGTTACCGGCGCCCGACTTTCAGACGGCCGCGTCCTCTCCGCCGACCTCGTCATGGTTTCCGCTGGTGCCTGGACCGGCCGTCTCGTCGACCTGACAGGACAAGCCATCGCCACTGGCCAAGTGCTCGGTTACATCGACCTCACGCCCGAGGAAGAGGCTCAGCTGGCCCACATGCCCGTCATCCTCAACCTCTCCACAGGCCTCTTCGTCATCCCACCCAAGAACGGCGTCCTCAAGGTCGCTCGGCATGCCTACGGCTACCTGAATCCCACGACCTTGTCCGTCCCACCGCTCGTGTCTTCCGTCACCACACCGGCAGCGGCTGTGTCTCTTCCTTTGACCACCCTCACAAACCCAACGCTCCAAATCCCCACCGAAGGCGCCGATGACCTCCGCCGCGCTCTACATGAGATGGTACCCCTCCCCTCGCTCCGCGACCGACCCTTTAGCAAGACTCGCATTTGCTGGTATTCGGATACCCCGACGGCGGACTTCATCATCGACTACCATCCCGAATACAAGGGCCTGTTTGTGGCTACGGGCGATAGTGGGCATGCGTTCAAGTTCCTGCCGGTCATTGGCGAGAAGATTGCCGATGTCATCGCCGGTCAGTGTCCGCCAGAGTTCGTGGGCAAGTGGAACTGGAGGTATCCCGCTAGCGATGCTGCCATCAAGACCGTGATCACGGAGGATGGTAGCCGTGGCGGAGTCCCAGGACTGATCTTGTCTACGGAGTTGGAAAGGACATCGGCTGTACTCAACTAAGAGGGGCGCACCAACTACGGAGGGGCAAAGAGATGTTCACATGCAAGCAAGCAAAACGCTACATCACGACACAACACAGAAGATTTGCATGAGGACAAGACATTGAAATAAATGTTGGCATTGCAGTGGATTGGTACGTTAACCCACGAAACAAAACAAACGCAACACACAGTGCGTCGTCATAGATGCCAAGCAAAGTTGCACCTCTCCCTATGTGGCGGGATGGTTGTGCAAGTGAGAATAACTCCCACCCGCCAGAGTTTTTGTTCCTACTGCGACCCTTTTGGACCTGTCGGCTGATATTTTTTGTCATGCCAGACTTCATCTTGGGTATCGCTAGTGGTTGTTTTAGTGTTTTTCTTCAGGTGACCAACTCAAACGTCAACCCGCAGAAAGCCAACCTCCCTCTCCTTCATCTTTCGCAGTGACCCCCTGTTTCCCTCGTTAGGTCCCTCATCTGCCATTAGAAGTGGGTATGTGAGGTGAAGTTGTAATAAAAAAAAAAAGGGTGTGAACGGCAATCGACCTGCGCAACATTGCCGCCGACAACATCAACCCGCTAGCGCGCGGTGTTTGTGTCGCCAGTCAACACTACAGTTGACCACTCTCCTTTTCTTCCCCCAACGCGCGATCTGCTCTATGGCTGTTTTAGGAATCGCCGAGAGGGAAATGACCGCCCCGACTTAAAATAACGTAGCAAGAATACCGCTCTTTCTTCCTTCTTTGTCGAACCTGAACGCCGCTGCAATGCTGCTGAAGAAAATAAAATGATGACGTAACCGCAAGAAAATAAACAGGACATTGATACAATGGTTCTCCCTGTCGACTCAAGCGTCGAACTCCGTTTGATGGTCGTAGTAGACGCAAACCGCGAGTCGCAAGAAAGTGATTTTCGGTTTTTTGGGTATGGGTGAGATTCGTCGTGAAATCATGATAGGTGTTTTTGTGGGTATAATTACAGTTGTCGACATGTTGTGTGAGGGGTGTTGCTGCATGCGGCACCATGACAATGATCACCATGTGCGGATTTCGAAAAGAGTCTTTAGACCTTGCGGAAATCTGGAGAAAAACAGTTAGTGACAATGAACACAGCAGAAAGTGAGAGACATATGATAACGAACCTTGAAGCACAGGGTAGATCATTTCGAAGGCCTGGTAGATCTCCTCACGCACTTTCGCGCCGGTAAGGACAATCTTACCGCTGACGAAGATCAAGAGCACAATCTTGGGCTTGATCATGCGGTAGATGAGACCAGGGAACAACTCGGGCTCGTAAGAGCTGAAGTTGTGATGCTTGGAAGCAAGACCCTCGAGACGGATGGGGAACTTGATGTCGCAAGAACCGACAATGTTCTGAATCTTGAAGTCCGTGAACTTGGCGTTGAAACCGAGCTTCTGGATGATACGAGCGTACTTGCGCGACGCAAGCTTCGAGTCATCTTCGGACTTGGCACCGGTGACAACCATCTTGCCGCTGGCGAAGATCAGGGCAGTGGTCTTGGGCTCACGGATACGCATGATAACCGCAGCAAAACGCTTGGGGTTATACTGTTGCGGCTGTTAGACAACCATGGCCAAGACAGATAATGCAAGGGACCCCGCAATCCAACCCGTCACGTACCTCGGCATTTCTCGCGTGCAGGGCAATCGTCTTCAGATCAAGACGACAATCGAGGTTGACCGTCGCGACGATGTTCCTGTTTGGGTCAGCCCACAGCCCCTTGAGGGAAAAAGAAAGCCAAGGTCTTCCTACTGTAGAGTAGGGGTCATGCCACTGGTGGGACCCTGGTTCGCTGCGGGCGTAGCCGCGGGGGTTGCGGGTGTCACCCCATTGCCGTTGGCGGCCTGCGCACCGATAGCTCCATTGATCGCGGCGCTCTTGTCGCTGTTCGCGGTGGACGTGGGCGGCGTAAGCTCGCCGGCCGCACCGGGGAAGGACAGGGAACCGGGCGCAGTGAAAGCCTTCGCCTGAGCGGCGTTGGACGGGTGGGTCTGGATAGCATCCATCTTGAATCAAATCTGAGCGCGAGTCTGAGATTTGGACTTCTGCGTTCTCGAACAGATCTGCGACCAGCGCTGTATTAGAATTACCGTAATATAAAAGTTGGTGAATGAGCGAAAGTGCGGTGCAAGATTGCGCAGACGTGCAGAGGCTGGTTGTGTAAAAGCCAAGTGCAAGTTTGTGGTTGTTTGGGGGAAAAGTTCCAACGGCGCGAGAAATGGTTATTTTATATGTGGGCGGGGGGGCTCGAGGGGTCGGTTTGTCACTGGATAGTGGGGCAACCGTGGTGAAATGGCAACTCCCACCTATTCACCTCCAAATGAACAATGCAATGGGATGGGATGGGATGGAATAGTTGCCACCAAGGCTCAACTGAACCTCAACTCAACCCAATGCAAAAAAAGGCAAGGTGTGGACGCAAAGGGCGGGACGGGCGGGAGAGCGAGGGCTAAGAAGAGCTTACCAAATGCGGGAGATGAACAAGTTAATGTCTCCCCCAACACTTCTGTTCCTTTCCTGACAAACACTCTTGGTAGGCACCTCTTGCGAAATCTTGCAATCGACGATGCGTCAAGAGGATTGGATATGTGTCGCGGTGGCTCGACGGATGCGTTGACGACCTGACGGTAGGCGGCAGTGGACGAATGTCGAAGTGACTGATGTCTTCCTTTTGTTACGTCGGAACGCAGGTAGTTCACTCTGGAACAGCTCACGGCAATTGATGACCGTAACCGGGACAGCTAAAGGCAAGATGATGATGAGATGGTAAAGCGATGCACTGTGGCCTGTGCAACGAACTGAATCTTCTATTATCCTCGACGCCTAAAACGAAGTAGGTCGACGGCGGACGGAGGAGGTCGGATTCTTTTGCAGGCAAAGGGCGACGGTTATGTGTTTCCTTTGTCCGGAAGAGGATCGGATCTCCTGTCTGACGGCCGACTGACTGTGATTAACCCCTAAACCTAAATGAGAGAGATGCGCCCACACAACGCAGTGACGGTGACGGCGGATGGTAGAGAGAGAGAGATGATTGAGAGTAAAACGTTGAACGCACGACAGCAGGATGATGCTGTGCTGGTTGTGCTTCGTTGGATCTTCTTCTTCTTTCTGGATACCCGTGACAACAGCGACGACGACGATGCGTGTGATGCGTGTGCGGACGGGGCCGAGCTTCTCTGATGGAAGTGGATTTGGAGATGAGGGGTGTGGTGGTTGTAGTGGTGGGGAAAATGAAAAGAAAATCGAGGCCGCACGCAGGTATCGGATACGTAGGGCCGGTCGGGACTTCCGCGCGAGACTCTCGAAACAATGGGTTGGAGGGAGCGCCCACTACTTATAATTTTCGGCCCAGTCTACGCTATGTCGCCTAAGGCACCCACGCTAATCTTGTGGTGGCGGGTCCCCTGGTCGTTATCGTTTTGGTGCGCCGCACTGTGAGCCGGATGCGGCCAATCATCGGCCTTCATTGGCCCTTTTTATCTCTCTTGCCTGTTCGCTCATGCTCCCTCACCCCGTCCTGCCGCCTCCTGAGCCACCCAGACATGCAGGCTTCCTCGATGTACCGGTACTTCTGTCTGACCCTGTCCTCTCTCCTTGCTCCTGCTCTCCACCTCCCTGTTCGGCGGCCAGAGCGCCCTTTCTCATCCTTCCCCTCCCCCACCAATCCCCAAATCCGACAAACTTGCTGTTGCCAAGCCAAGCACTGGAACGGTTCCCAGCATGTCGTAATATGTTAACCCTCGCCACACACTCTTCGTCACAACAGCAACCTTCTGAAACCATTTTATTCTTTCCTCGCTTTTCTTTTGGAACCAACCGGTCAGGAAACGATTCTTTCTCCCTTTTTGCTACTCTATCATTCGGCTTGGGGTTTGGGCGCTTGGACGCATCATACCTTGAACTGTCCTTCAGCTTCATCAATCAGTTGATGGTCTCACATCTATCCCGGCGTATCATGGTTGTTCATTCAATCATCATCCATCTATCTATTCGACATCTAGTGCACAGCCGACACTTCCTTGTGTTGTGTCCGGTAATCTGCGTCGCCACTTCCTCGGTGCTTTTGGGCGTTGCGCGGGCCTGTGGTGGGCGGTCATTCCATTTGGCGGTTCTGTTTCGACAACAGCGAGAAGCGACGCATTGGCGGTCGCTCACCTACTTCTAGAGGTAGGTAGGCTTGCTCTCGCTTGATTACCAACCTATCTCTACTGGCTCAGCACACATCGATCTCCCGCCCATTATCGATTTATGGCATCGACCTCGGCGCAAACTGGACCAACTTCCAACTTCCCGCTTCGAGGCCTCCCTCGCTCGGCTCTTGATTTCGGTTCTCATGGCGGCTACTTTCAGTGGACTTCATCTAACCAACCGCAACTGCTGCAT
Source organism: Neurospora tetrasperma FGSC 2508 (assembly GCF_000213175.1). Taxonomy (NCBI): domain Eukaryota; kingdom Fungi; phylum Ascomycota; class Sordariomycetes; order Sordariales; family Sordariaceae; genus Neurospora; species Neurospora tetrasperma. Next base: position 739,497 of record NW_009799104.1, on the reverse strand, counting down.
CGCAATCCAGCTGAAATAGCTTCTCGACATTTGGTCACCGCAACTTCCACATGGCGCTTGCAACTTCGCCTGCAACATATCCGACACTGCCAGGACTTCAGCACATTCAGCTGCCTGTTTAGCGGATGACTGCGAAACCGACCGGGTTTCGCTTTCCTGCTTCGGGTACCGAATTTTGCCAAACCATTCCGCCACATCCCCAAAACCAGGAGTCACCAAAGCACCGACATAAAACAGCATTCACAGTTCCAGGTTCAGCGCGCAGACATAAAGGGGAAAAAGACTGACTCGCAGAACATGCTACCGGCACCCCTCAAATGGACGCAAAAAGGTGGTGCAGCGACATGAGCAATCAGACACGGTTGGCAGAGCAAAGATCTCGTCACTGATGGGATGACGCGGGACGCATTTGCACGCGTTGGACTTGATCACGACACAACAAAAAGCCTGCTTTTTTCTGCAACGAGACTCAAAGCCAGGAGGGACGGGATCATCACGGGCAAAACAAAAGCGATACAAAGCGAGCCTCGTAAGCGTCACCAAAGGTAAGCGCGCCCTCCCTTTTCGCCCGCTTTGACATGTTTTATCAGGCTGCGAGTCCTGTCGGATGCCGTGTCGAGCCTTGTACCGGTACCTGTATCAAAATTTGGCGGGTCTGGATTGGCTCGTTGCCGTGGATAGTGCCTCATATCCCTGTCAGATTGCGTTTTCAGACCACGAGCCTCGTTTATGACTCATAACGTGTGCCCGGCCCCAGCGATTTTCATGGAAAATCACCAAAAAAAACTCGTTTCCCTTCCGAACTCGCAAATTTTTTCTTTCGGCTTTTCTTCCTCTTGGCCCCCCTTTGCGACTCCCAGGTCACGCCATGCCCGTATTTGCCTCGGATGTCGGGTACCATGGACACCGAAGTTCAGTCGTGTCGTGTCGACAGTCGTTGCTGTTTGTTGCAAACGGCTTGCATTGAAACCTGTTGCACCTGCAATCTCTTTTTCCCGGCCGTTTGTGGTGATGTGCTTGCTGAATGGAGACGAAAGCGGAAAAAAAGGAAAAAAAAAAAAAAAAAAAAATCAAAGTGGGAAGTAGGCCGGGTGTAGGCAAGCTTGTGCAAATGGTGTTGCCAAGTAATCAAAAGAAAGTGCACAAAAAGGCGACAGCGCCCAGTTCACATGCGAGATGGTTGCATAAGAATCAGCCAAAGGGTTGCATAACTGCCGCAATTGATTGGACACAAGCGGTCAGCCAATGATGTCGTAAAGGACCCGACGGCACAGTTGCGGCGGAGCCTTTGATTGCAAAGTCGTAATATTTGGTAATTACCGCAGCTCACAGGCGAGTGAACTGTGTACTGTGTACGCGATGGTCGCTCTTTTTGACTAAAAGCCTATGCAGACAATCTCGCAAGGACAGAAGTCTGGCCGTGATAGAACTTGCAAGTTCCAAGCACTATTTTAGCAACTGAAGGCAACAACCTTGCCTTGTTCGTGTTGTTGTTCATGTTGCTGTTGCAAATGTGTTCTCCAAGCAAAAGTGAGAAACGAACAGAAAGCGGTGGAATGTGGACTCTCATTCCCGTCTTTCACCCCGCTCATACCCACCTCCCACTACCTCCCACCCACCAAAAAGCGCGCCGGCCAACAGTGCAAAAAGCGAAAGCCCAGCTGTGAGCGCTGTTGGTTCCCCGCCAGTGCGATCGCAAGCTGATTGGTCAAATATTGATAGTTGCTTGAACTATGTACAAACCGCGTCGTGCTTGGTTTCACCGCCGTATTGGAAGACGCGAATGAGCGCGTCCAGATTTCAAGGTTGGTCCATTGATACCCCTGATTAGACTCGATGACATATCCATCTCGCTGCAACTCTTTGGTGCCATCGTCTCTTTCCTTGACAACTTAACTCCGTCGTTCTGCAGATTGATAATGTAGGTAGTGTATGTATCTTCACCGACTGCTGCTGCTCATCACAACCCGCCAGTCGCGGTGAGTAGTGTGTGAACATCGCCAGCTCATACATACTCACGCGTTTTTGTTTTTTTCTTTCTGTTGAGTTTGTTAATCGTCAAAATGTTTCGATGGGTCATACCATCTCAGGCTCTACATATTTGATTAATGTTTTGTGATGCTCATTTCGCGGTAATTATTTTTGATCCATTTCCTTTCCTTTTGTCTCGTGATCTGGAACAACTGGGTACCGATGCCGGATACCATGCATTGCAGCTTTGACACATGACATCGATGTAGTCATTCACTCACTGTGATCCCAACAGAACAGAACGACAATGACAGCTGGACGGACGGGGCTAAAAATAACGTGACATCGCTCATCGTAGTGTACTTGACACGTTCACAGAACAGGGTGAGGTTCCGGATGGTTCTGGACCAACCTCTGGAGCCGCGGATCGTGACATGGGTTGATGGAAAAAAAGGGTCCAGCGTGGACAACGTGGAGGCCTGTCCAGGACAGTGATCATGAAGGTTGTCGTCAGGATAAGGTGCTTGGGGGTGAAAAGATTATCTTTAGTAACAACGAACCACGTGTGCACGTGGGCTGGCTGGCTGGCAGGCAGGCTGGTTGTTTCGAGCGGATAACCTCATCCTATCGGCTAGATATGTACCACCACGTATATCGACATGGAACTCGCTCATCAGCAGGATCACGACTGATTGGGAGAGAGGGCAGGCAGCTTGACTTCTGAACAGGCAGGGAGGGGTCTTGTTCATCTGCGGGTGGCATGCTTCAGCTTTATGCTTATTGTTTATGGTCCTCAGGAGCAACATCTTGGTCGTTCTTTTTACAGCTCAAAGTGCTCAGCGAGGCAAAAGACATCGTTGTGAGTGAGCATACCTTATAAGCACATTGACAATGGAAGCTGAAAGACCCAAAGGTTAATTACCGAGTACATCACATAGGTACTTATTAGATCGCTGTCAGCTCACGGTAGACTATATGTATCTGAAACTCCTATCTACAAATTCGTCGTCTTCCCTTTCTTCGCGTCAACTCCTCCTGTTTACATGTTCACCTCTACCGTTTCTTTACCTCTCTCTTCACCTTTCTACTTTCCCCTTCTTCTTCTTCTTGGGTTTTCTTTACTTCCTTACTACTCACTCCTCTTGAGCTTGCGCTGTAACCTATGTTCACTTTCCTTTTTATATAATCTTTCCTTCCCTCTACACGATATCGTATAATACTTTCACATTTGCTAGTTTTGCTATTAAACCTCCGTTGAGGAAGTTAAAGACGTGCGTGATGGTATTGATCCCTCGGTTTCGCTATACCTCTTCTGAGGATTCACCGGAAGATGAAAGAAGATGTCGAGACTCTGGGATTCCTCTGGGGAATCATGTATGTGTACGGTATGTACTTACGCAAAGGAGGTATACATACATACAGTGGGTGGATGAGTGTATGTGACTAGGTATGTCCCTTATTCGATTACTAACTGTTGTTCGGGTTTTCCACGTTAGTTTGTGTACAAAAGAACTGGCGCATAACTGAACATAAACAGCATGGTGGCATACATAGGTAGCGAGAAACGAAAGATCCAACTGTTTGACGTCAGAAAGCTACCTCTATCTACGTACCTAACTATATAAGTAAGCCTTGGTCCATCAACATACCTACCTCCTCGTGAATTTTCAGGTGTTGATGACATGATCTATTTTTTTTTCTTTTTTCTTTTGGAAACTAACCTTGACAAAATCAATCAAGTGGAACGGACGGTTTCGAAATCTGGAGGACTAACGGGTTGTCTAGCTGGGGATAACATTTCGTAACAATGGGGTAACAAACACACAGAGAGAGAGATATATACATATATATAGCTATGTAGAGTTGGTCGTTATCGCAGTTCATGATCCTTATACTTAAGCCCATGATTAAGAACAGAACAGAAGCACCCTTGATCCAACTCTTGAAGCTCTCTCTTTCCATGTGTGTTGGTTATTTGACGGTCACCACCACCACCGCCCACTATTGTTTGTTTGCCTCATTAGCGAATGTTTCCGTCCGTTTCTTTCTAGATGAGATGCGCTCAAAGACGGCAACGGGACTGGTATATATTTACCTAGTTCTCTACTATGAACATCAATAAACGCTATTGCCGGAGCGAATGGAAAAACGATGATTAAATTTCCAGATGTGATCCCCTTCAAAATATCCTCATTATCATCATCATCATCATCATCAATTGCCTATGCCCAAAACTTTTGTTCGAGTTGTTATGCAGAGTACACTAACAGGAATATTCTATCCAAAGTGCGCTTTTTGCATCAAGGCACCACCGACCCAAGAAACGAATATAATATGATACATAACCGAGAACCCCTTGCTCAAGATAAAAGAAAGATATATTCCTTTCTTTCTTTCTTATGTCATGTAGTACTTGGGACCCTCACCACCCTGGGGTACCTGCCAGTTGATATCCTGGTTGGGAGCCTTGATGTCGCAGGTCTTGCAGTGGATGCAGCTAATTTTTGTGTACACTTCTGTTAGCAAAACTCCTTGGTTCCTTATCATCTCATCGCATCATGGGGAAAGGAAAACTCACTTCTGCGCATTAATCTGAAACCTCACGCCCTCCTTCTTCGTCGCGTCCTCCACATACTCATACACACCGGCAGGGCAGAACCGATTCTCGACGCCCTTGTACTTGGGATACGTCTCCTTGGTGTGCTGATCCCAGTCCTTAACCTGGAGATGCACAGGCTGGTCCTCCTCGTGGTTGGTGCCGGTCCTGGACACACTAGTCAAGATGTCGAAAGTGATCTTGCCGTCGGGCTTGGGGTACTCGATCTTCTCGCACTCGTCGGCCGGCTTGGTGGCCTCGTGGTCGCGTACCTTGTGCTTGAACGTCCAGGGCACGCGGCCCTTGAGGAGGAAGGCGTCGATGCCCGAGTACATGATGCCGCCGTAGAGACCCAGAGGCGAGTGGAAAGAGGGGCGCATGTTGCGGACTTCCTTGAGTTCCTTCCAGATGGACGAGTTGCGCAGCGAGTCCTCGTACGAGTAGAGGAAGACGGACCCGGAGTCATTGGTGTCCTGCAGGGCGTCCCAGGCGGCGTTGGCCGCGAGCATGCCGGACTTCATGGCGTTGTGGGTGCCCTTTACCTTGGGCACGTTGACGAAGCCGGCCGAGTCGCCGATAAGGGCGCCACCGGGGAAGGCGACCTTGGGGATGGACTGGAAACCACCCTCGATTAGGGCGCGGGCACCGTAGGAGATGCACTTGCCGCCTTCGAGGTAGTGGCGGTAGAAGGGGTGCTGCTTCATCTTCTGGAACTCGCCGTAAGGGGAGAGCCAGGGGTTGGGGTAGTCGAGGGCGGTAACGAGACCGATGGAGACGAGGTTGTCGCCAAAGTGGTACATCCAGGCGCCGCCGTAAGTGTTGGCGGGCAGCGGGTAGCCCATGGAGTGGAAGATCTCACCCTTCTTGAACTTCTCGGGTTGGATCTCCCAAACCTCCTTCACGCCGAGACCGTAGGTTTGCGGCTGGCTGTCGCGGCGCAGGTCATACTTGTTGATGACCTGCTTGGAGAGGGAGCCGTGGCAGCCCTCGCCAAAGAGGGTGACGCGGGCGTGGAACTCCATACCGCGCTCGAACCGGTCCGTGGGCTTGCCATTGCGGCCGAGACCAAGATCGTTGGTAGCAACGCCCTTGACGGAGCCATCGGACTTGTAGAGAACTTCCGAGGCAGCGAAGCCGGGATAGACCTCGACGCCGACCTCCTCAGCGCGCTCACCCAACCACTTTGTAAACTCGGAAAGGGAAACGATGTAGTTGCCCTTGTTGTGCATCTGCGGCGGGGTGGGAACCCAGAAGGCACGCTTCTCGGTCAGGAAGCGCATGGTGTCGCCGCCAGCGGGGGTGGCGCCGGTGAAGCGGTTCGGGTTCTCCTCGTCGAGCCAGTCGGGAATCAGCTCCTTGATGCCGGAGGGCTCGATAACGGCACCGGAGAGGGTGTGGGCGCCGATCTCGCCGGCCTTTTCGAGAAGCAGAACGCGGAACTCATCGTTGCCGGCCTCGTTGGCGAGCTGCTTCAGGCGAATGGCAGCGGCGAGACCGGCGGGACCACCACCAACAATGCACACGTCGACCTCATCGCTCTCGCGCTCGATGCTGTTGGGGTCGAAGGCGTCGTCAGCGACATCGGCGAAACGGCGTTGGGTTGTCGTCGAGAGGGCGGCGGCTTGTCGTGTTCTTAGGAGAGGGTTGTAAGACTGGCGGGCGACATTGGGTCTCCTTGTGGATCGCGAAGCGGGGGAGATGTTGTTGATGGTGGGTGTCGAAAGGGTCCTCAGGCCGCGGGTGGCCTGTACCGAGGTGATGCCGGCGGAACCAGCCTGCCGGTAGAGGCACGACGTGATGCGTGCGGAGGTCGACATTGTATATTATGGGCGTCGGGTCTGTGTGTCGTTTGCCCGGCCAGTTGGTTTGGTTGCTTGGTCGCTGGGACTGATTATATCGGGGGAAACAGGCGGAGGAGTAAATCGGAGAGAGACAGAGAGAGGGGGGAAAGTTGGTGACTGTATGACTCCGAGGAGTGTGTGGAGTAAACAAATCTGGTATAGCGAACATCATATGATTATAAGTCACATTATGAACTTTTTGAAGACAGACGTCGACAATAACGGAGGACAGGAGGAAGGAGTCGGATGCGTACCTGACTGACTGTAGTATGTCAAAGTCAGAAGAATAATGGGTATAAAGAGGGGAAATCAATTTCTTCGCGACAAGCTGCTCACTCTGAGATCCCTGAGCCAGACAACAAACCAAGACAGAAAAAAAAGAGAAAAAAGGGAAGACTCCGGAGGAAGACGAAAAAATCACGAGCGGAAACGTTGGACCGAGACCTTGGCAACGACACCGGCGATGCTACTAGTTCCTAGTGTATAACAGCCTCAACAGATCCGACTTCGTAGCGTCAAAGTTAATTATCAAGAGTCCACTGTATGTAGTCCACTGTACACAAGAAGGTCACTTCAGTTCTTTTCATTCCCCTGCAGGCAATGTTTTGTTCCCTTCCCCGCAACTAAAGAGTTGTGAATTCCTGATCTCCAACCAACAAAAGATCCACGGGACGGGACGTGACCGGTGCGAACTCGCAATGACGTCCCTGCTGTACCGGCCAATTAGAGTCTAGCAATTTGAAAATGCGGTCTGTGCGGCTCCGGCATAGGGAATCTCATGTACCTTTGTGCCTGCCTTTCAATTGTTGTGTTCCTATTAATGAACCCCACCTTCTTCTTTTGACTCTTTCCTTTTTGGTGTGTAGGGGACTTTAATACCCGACCTGCCCTGCTGTCCTCACGACACGCCGAGGGTAGCCGAACAATAACCTAGGCAACTTTCCTTGCTGATCTTACTGTTTAAAAACTTTAAATACGTAGCCATCAGAGTCTATGGTTGATGGCTGAACATGGCATACCTTGAATGGTGACAAGAGACCAATGGCGCGAGATATAGAGTATCTGGCGTTGCAACCCAGAGGTTGAGTATCGAGATTATCTGGTCCTTGAGTCGAAGGCCTTGCCAATAAGAGACTATAAGATAGCTGCTGTTATAGGTTCCCATGTATGGCCTTCATTATGTATGGTATTCAAACTATAAATAATTTCTTGAAGAAAAAGTTATGTCCAAGAAACATACAAACAGCGTTGTTCAACTTTTGTTTCGTCTCATCTCGTCATGTCGTATCGTATCATATTCATAGACATCATCACCATCCTCATCCACCCACCCTTCCACTTCTCTCCTCCAGCCTCCTCATTATATCAATGGTATATCCTCCACTCATCTGTATCCTTCATCTTCCCCTTTCCCCTATCCCTCCCTCCCATCTGTCCGTACCCCCGTCTCTCACCCTTTCCGCTCTCAAGTCCCTTTTCCCCTTCAATCGCGGAAGTCCGCCTGCCAAGCCTAGCAGACCCCAAAACCGATAGTCAAAAATCATGCTTATTGACATCCGGAATCTGATGCCTCTCATGCCTCGCATTCATCACATCCGCCCAAAAATCATAACTCAGCTCCTTCTGCTTGCGTGCCTTCTCCTCCTCCCTCGCGCGTTTCCTCATCGCCTCCTTCCTCTGCTTGCGCATCTTATTCCTCTCGGGCTCGATTTTCCTTGCCTCCACTTTGATCGCTCTATACCCCTCTTTAATCTTTCCCGTCGTCGCCTTGAAGATCTTCTTGCAAATCCCTTGCACGCGTGATGAGAAAGCAGCAATAAGAGAAGTGAAGATGAGGAAGAAGGAGACGGGAAGCGCGATGGCGCCTATGTACCCCAACGTGGGGATTGTGGAATTTCCGTCGGGGTCGTTGGGGTCGGCGCCGGCGTCGTGCCATTCGCGTGTGTTCATGCCGAAGATACCCGTGAAGAAGGAGAGGGGGAGGAAGATGACGGTGAAGGTGGTGAAGATCATGACCGAAAGGTTTTGAGAGGCGGCGAGCTCGGTTTGGAGGCGCGACCACCGGACTTCGTCGACTTGGGCTTGGCGTTGGGCCATTTCGAGCATTTTCTCGTACTGGCGGTTGTCGGATGTTAGTTTGAGAGAGACATGGATGGAAGAGAGGGGAATAGATGGGGAAGTAAACACTTACATCCTTCTTGGTGGTTTCCACCCTCTTCACCATTTCGCTTGTCAGCTGCTTGTACTCTGTCAAATATTCCATGGCCTTGTCGAGATAACCCTGGCCGTTCTTGGTGATCTCCTTCAGACTCGGGTTGTTGTATATCTCCTTGAGCTGGTTAACCACTCCCTCCTGAGTTTCGAACAAGCGGAGAAGCGTCGACAGTTCATCTTCCATGTCTCTCAGCTCCAGCAGCGCCGATGTGTTCTCTCTGTTCTCCTTTTCGGCCTTCTCTAGCTCGCGCTTATGCCGCTCCTTGATCGACAACGTCCTGCCGCCATCGTCGTCGTCCAAGTCGTCAGTTGACGTGCTGATGAAGTTCTGCGTACGGAACCGGCGCATGTTTTGCGTCATTCTCTCAGCCTGTTTTGTTCACGTTAGCGTCGCATACCTTTCATCCCAACATCATTGATACTACATACCAGCAAACCAATAGCCTCCTCAAAAATCCTAAAAATATCCAAGTCCCTATGCGTCGACAGCTCCACAAACGCCATCACCGCATGCAACACGATAAACGCCGCCAGATCCAGCGCATTATCCGTCCTGCCCGTCAAATCACCGTTCAGCTCGTTGTACACAATATTCCGCAAGTCCGCCTGCTGGAACAAAGTCCCTTCCTTGGGGCTCGACTCCCTTTTCGGGAAGAAGGTAGCCAGCGTATCATTATCGATCGCCCACAACCAAAGCTGGTCGACCATTAGCAGCTTGCCATCCTTGACGTCACACTCGAAATCGAACTCGGACTCGTCTTCCGAGCAGGTATCGTCGTATTCCTCCCTGTCATGATCAGAGCCCTTGGCGGTGCAGACCGAGGTGACCGCCGACTTTCGGCTAGGCGGGTCAACAGCGAATTTCGAGTGCGCCTTCTCGTTGTGCGCCGATTGATCATGCTTCGTCAGCTTGTATAGCATCTGATCATCATCACGGGCGTGCGTGTCCTTGAGGGACGGGTAAGCGAACTGGTCGAGCGTGCGGCGGCAGTTGAGAGGCGGGTCGAAGCCGATGTACTCCCAGATGACTTTCAACTCGAGCGACTCGAGGTGCTCGACGTACTCGGGAACGGGCTTGGCGCGGCCGTGGTCGAGACGCTTCTCGATAAGCTTGCGCCGGCGGATGATGTTGCAGTAGGTGTCGAAGTGCAGGTAGGGAAGATAGAGGTAGACGCAGCGCGGGCTGGCGGGGAGGCTGACCCGTCGGTCGACGAGAGGGGTGGTGAATGGGGAGGTGGGTAGGCCGACGTCTGCGGGGACGAGACACGCGAAGGGCTTGAAGAAGGAGGGCTGGGATTGGGCTTGGAGACCTTGCACTTGTTTGGACTGCCAGTGTTCGCGGCTTAGAAGTTTCTGGAGGTTCTGGCCGCGGGTTTCCTCGATTCTCTTGATAACTTCCTATTTTTGGGTTAGCAACAGGCAAGGGGGAGGAGGAAATACACGAGCTAACTGACCTTTGCCCATATAGGATTATTGAACGGGACATGGATCCAGGTAATCTTCTTCTTCGCATGATGTGCGGCGCCGTATCGACCAAAGAGTTCTGGGTGAATCAAGTCCGGCCCAGTGCTACTAACATGATCGACAATCAACGACGGAGCAGAGAAGCTGCCGAGACTGCTGGCATCGCTATCCACTTCCGAGGATGGCCCAGTGCCATCGTCATCGTCTGTTTCTGTTATTACCGTCGAGGACTTGAGCGTGAAAGCACGTGTAAGAAGATGCCGTTTGTGTTGGACCTTGCTCAGCCGGTCTTGCAAGAACGGCTCGGCTCCTTTTTGGAGATACTGGCCAAGTTGGGTTTTGGTTGCGTAAAGCCGAGTGCTGGAGTCCGATTCCGGGTCAGTGTCCTCGTAAAACCCGACTATTTCCACCTTGACATGGTCCTTCAGCCTCAGGGGGTGATGGATATGCTTGCTTAGACTCTTAGCCTTCAGCACAGCCATATGCAAGTCCTCGAGGAAATCATGCATGGTGGAGATGTTGTTGGGCCCAAACGATGCAATGTTGGCATGGCTGTTGTCTATAGCAAAGACATCTTCTCTAGCCAATTCGAGCAACGCAGACTTGACTGACACCAAGGGAGCTGTGAACTTGACTTCACTGGCAAAGTCGGCACCCGTGTTGGAGAGTTCACTGTCAATGGTCTCGTAGAAGGACCAGATGCGGAGTTCACTTGCAATGTCCACAAACTGCTCGTGCACTTTGTCCAGCCAAGGATTGTTGTTGGTATTGACCTTGATCTGGTTGATCAGCGAGTTAGGTAGAGGCCGTTGCAACTGAAGTAACTCGCGGACGCTTTCCCTCAGGTTCCTCATGGACATGTAACTTGAACCCCGATGAGGGGTGGCTGAGTTTGGTTAACAATTTTTTTTATAAGGTTGAAAGTGCGGTTAGGAAGGGTCCATACCAAAGAAGCCAACGCCATGGCAATTGTTTCTGATATCCTTGTACCGGCTGTCTTCATGGGCCTTGAGCAAAGCCCGCTTGACTACCAAGCCACCAATGCTATGGGCAATGAAGAAGAGAGGACGAGACGGGCGCTAGGTCGATCAGTCTTGGAAGTTCCAATGAAGCAACAGAAACACGTGGTTCCTGTTCTTGGGTTTTAGGTAGGGAAGGTCTTACCACGCCTTGGCGGATTTGCAGTACTTGATCCAGCAAGTCAACTGCCAGCATGTCGATGTTTATGCCTTCTCTCAATCCTCGATGCTTGTACGCCAGCGCCCGAATCATGGGCTCCTTGTTCCGGATTCCCTGTTGAATCCATACATAAGGGGGCCTCGAGGATTTTGGCGTGCCAGGTTTCTCGGGAAAGCCAAAATCCATGTCGGTTACCGGGTCGCATGTCCATGGATGAAGCGGTTCCGCACCGGGACACGGCACGGCGATGAGGTCGACTTTGGTCTCATTGTAGCCATGACCGCCAATATCACCGTCAATGACAGCCCAGCCGGGCTCCGAGTCGGCCAACGTGACGGCGCTGCCCACGGTGGGTTTGGAGATGTTGCGCAAGTTGGTCATGATGGGATGACCTTGCAGGATCTTCCTGGCTTCATCACGGGCCCTTTCTTGCGAGGATCGGCCAGCAAAGGGGTCTTGGCCGGAAGGTTGTTGTTGGTGGTGGTGAGGCGGAAGGCCGACCGCCGCCGTGACGGCTGCTGCCGCATTCTCGAACTCGCCGGTGGCCGTCCCACTGCGACTCCCCACTGTCGGCGGTCGGGTGGGCGGCCGTAGCGGTTCCAGCTCTACAGCCTTGTCAGTGGAGCCGCTAGAGCCATTGTTGTCCATAATAGCACCCAACTGTGCTGAGCAGATCGGATCCTGTATTCTCCAGAGTCTTGGTTTTACAGGTAAAGGGCAGCACAAAGTTGGAAACAAGGTCGAGAGATGTTGCGGTGGCCAAGACCGACAGAGTTGTGGAAGCAGACTTGGGACTATTTAGTTGGGAAAAGAGACCACGGATAGGCCAGCCAGCAGCGGTAAAGTGCTGCCAAGATAGCTGCCAAGAACAGCTTGAGCAGTCTATATCAAGCGTTGACCACACTTGCGCACACCAACCGCCCACCACCAGTCCAGGAGAGGCAACCGTCCAGGGGGGCGGGTTTTCTGACAGAGGTGGGATTGGTCCGTAGATGGTAACTGACTGGATCAGTGGGTCGCGAGGGACCGGCAGAGGCATATGGTGCGGACCGAGAGGTTCTGGAAGGTGATAAGTCGTGTGTGTGAAGTTCGCTGAAATATCTTTGGCAAAGACCCCTCTCTAGCTGTGGAGGACTGCTGAGAAGAGAGCTGTCACTGGACGTCTGGCTGCGAGCAACATGGAAAGGGTTTAGCTTGGTCGATCCAAGCTCGAATGTCTTTACCGCCTTCCATGCCGCCCTCCCGCACCCGGTGCTGGGGACGAACAGGACGGAAAGGTAGGCAGCTGATGGAACTGATGAGCACCGATGAACACACCTCGAAAGTGTGTGGGCGAAACTTGGTCATGATCGTGGGGTGCTCGGTAACGTATCTGTTGCTGCCAACTGTCGGCTAGTTCGTTGCTTTTGTTGCTCACTTGTTTGCTTTCTCTCCTATGAATAATTAAAGATCTCGCGAGGCAACGTCAACGGATGCCAAGTACATGAAATGTGATGTTTCAGTCGCAGAGGCCTTTGAACCTGTATGGTCATGTGAAATGTAATGTGTGATATGATATGAGCTAGCTGATGTCATTCAGTTGGACTGCGTGAGATGTGATGAATGATCATAAGGTAAGAATCCCGTCGTTCAGTCAGCTTGTCTGTTGTCGGGCTGTAGTGTCTATGTTCCAGAGATGGGTAGTCTTGGCTCGACTATAGGACCCTCGACATGTAGTTGTAGCGCCAATATACACTGCGCAGTATCTTGGCAGGCTAATCCCAGCTCGAATCGAACTGCCCTGGATGGGGACGACGTCGACATCATATGTGCCTGAATGCGGGCTTCCTGATGATCTGATAACGAATCTATTGTGACCTGCAGTCATCAGTTTGCCCAGAGCGCCTGATATTCCAAACACTGCAATGTCAACTTGTGAAAGACATACACTAGGTTGTACCATACTCTGAAGAGTCTCTGGTCTGTCAGTCTTTTTGCAGTCCTCTTTGTCTTTAGGCGCAACATGTGTGTTGCCGAACCACAAAGTACTGATGACATTGTTGCCGTTGTTGGCACCAAATCAATTCTTTCTCTTCTTGTCACAAACTGGAACGGCTCTTGACAGTCGTTTGATAATCCTCTTCAGCCAAGATCAACTCGGCTCAAAGAGATAGTGACTGGACTCAGGGTCTGACTGATTACCCCAAATGTCTTGATCAAGGGACCGTAGAGATGATGCCTTTCTTGAAGGGGAAGCGTTTGTGGATGAGCTACAGACGGGTGGGAGTTCTTGAGATGAAAATGGAAAGAATTCAGCTTCGTCTGTAAGAAGCCGCGAGAGTAACAACGGACGGCGGCTTTCACTCCGATCTAATGCCCAGGAACTGAAGTTGAAGACGGGAAGCGCAACAAAGATCTGGTGTTGCAGTATACGGAACATGACGCACGAGCCACCCTTCAATCCCAGGTCCTGCCGTTGTGCTGCCCTCTTCCATCTCTTCAAGTTGCCTGCCCGCATTGCCTGCCGGTGACCGCTGCTCGCCTTGGCAATAGTGTACATAGCATGTACCTAGGTAAGGTAGTGTAGAGGTAGAGGTAGAGGGGGTAGGTACCTCTCCCTCCCTAAGTACCTACCTACCGCCCCGTACCGCACTGACACCCAACTCTGTTGGCCTGTTGCCTGCTGCACTGGCAGTTGGAGGGGAGGCACCTGGGGGGAAACGGGCGCGACACGGGACGGGACCTACCTACCTAGGTAGAGGTACCTACCTTACCTACTGCGCCGGGTGCTGTTGAATGAATGCCGCCCGGGGCCTGCACAACCGCAGCGTTGTTCTTTCTCACCTCAGAGGAGTGGACCCCCAACCCGAGCTGCGGCAACCGTTGCCTTGCGCTGTGAAAGTGGAATGCGCCAACCTCACACGTCGGAAAAAGCACAACGACGGGACCACTCCGGGCTTGGAGCCAACCAGACTCGAATCCAGAATCCATCGTCCATCTTTCTCTCCTCCCCCTTGACTTGTGATCGCAACTCCGCAGTCCAGAGCCCCGACCAATATCCAAAACATAACCGTCGACGCCGCGCCCGGCAGCCCCGCTACGTCCGCACGCACTTTGCCTCGTCCTTAGTGTTGTCGAGCCAGCCGATACCCCGACCGCCGCCGTCAAGAGACAAGACAGAGAGCCCCTCGCTCCGCCGCGCCGCCGCCGCCGCCGCCGACTGAACCGACGACGCCTCGCTCACCCGAACCCTACAAAGTGACGGAGATCTCGAGGCTGAGCGATACCGTACCAGACCAAGTCTCGTTTTTACGGTCATTTATCACCACCACCACCACAACACACACACACACACACACCAATACCGACTTGTATTACATACTAGACAGAACTACCACCAGCACCACCACCACCGAAGTGAGCATTTACCTACCTACGTATTCAATTATCTGGCATAGTCTCCGTCCTTTGCGCGCCCCCCTCCACAACCCCCCCTCCCCCTCCCCCCTCCCTCCTCTTCATCCTCCTCCTTGTTGGCCGTCACAAGCACCAGCGCCCGGGACCACTACCACCACCACCACCACCACCACCACCGACGTCCACGTCTGCAACTCCGTGTCAGGACAAGCGAGGATGGGACGCGGTAGTTAAGTAGTGTGCAGAGTGAAAGAGGTAGTTGCTCGTTGGATCCCCCCGTCTCTGCAGCTGCCAGGTACACCTACACTACTCTCTGTGTGCCTGCCGGCATTCATCCCCGAGCACAGGTACCACGTCTAGCCTTGAGTGGCTACCTACCTCGCGTCTACCTACTGGATGGTGGTTCCACGACGGAGAACTACTCCAGCTTCATGCTACTCCCAAGCAATCCGTCTCCCAACTCACCTCCATTCCCGTCCCTACATTCATCGTCATCACAGTACCACCTTCCCGAGCTTCTACCATACTACCTACCTCTAGGCCGATGGCGCTAGTCACAGCAACCTCAATCACCCCAGTTCAAAAGTAGCCCCACCAGCACAAGTCGAAGCTCCCTGACCAACATCCCAGATATCCAGATTTAGTTGCTCTTGAGCAATCCATCACCGAGGACACACACATCGATCCCTCGCAAGTGGGACCCCGAAACCGACTCGTTGAAAAAAAAAGGTACGCTTGCTGCTGTCACTCCCGCATCCACGTCCGCGCCATCATCTCGTCATCGCGAACCGCGCCGCGACCGCTTCCATCGTCCGTCTCCCTGCTGCCACAGCCTGCGATCGCGGCCAGCCTCGTGACTACTACCCTCTGCCTCGAGTCACCGTATTGCCCCAGCATTATCCACTCGGCTCGGGCAACCTGTCCACAACCAGACCTATCCGCAACAACAGCTGCGCCGAATCGTCCTCCGTCACCCCCTCCACTCCGTTATTACCACGCTGCCCACCCTCGACCGTGCTGTCTATACACGTGCTTCGAGCTTCGCTGACCTGGCCTTGTTCCTCCCTACCAGATAGTTAATGAGAACGGCATGGAAGGGTTTCGGTCTTACTTTCAGCGGTTAGTGGTCGGCAATGCCGGCCAAATCTTTCCGACCCAAAAATGGCAGGGCGTCAACTCGTCCACCTACCATCAGCTCGTCGCAGAGGTGAAGAAGCTATCACAAGACTTTGAGCAGTCCAGGAGAATTGCCGAGGCGATTGAGACAGGCACAGAAGACCTCTTCCGCGACTTTGATCTTTCCACCTTCATGGAACATTTCAAGCTCGATGCTTTTGAAAAGACTGTTCTAGCGCTTGCCTTCAAGCTTGGGAGCAAGCCCGACCTCAAGACCAAGGGTAGGCCTTCCCATTGCCTCTCCCCGGCTGCTTTCGTGGCCTCGGCCCGTTGTTTGCTGACCCCAGATCCTTCCATCTAGCCGACGCCATCTTATCAACAAACTTCCCCATGTTTGGCAACATTCTCAGCAAATCGTCCGGCACGCATACGATGCTTGGACCTGATTTTATCGCTGGGTTGCTCGATCGCTTCATTCAAGTCCACCCGCCCAATTTCAACGCGGCAGCAAAGAAGGAGTTGGAGCATAATGTGCAGTCTCGATACATCCAAGGAAATCCCGATTCGAACCCGCTGCCTCCCTCTCAAGTGCTGTCCGCACTTGATCTAATGCGACTATTGGCAGACCGACCCCCGAATGCCTTGACTCTCTACATCCACAAGACCGGGCGAGACTTCACCGAGATTGAAGAGACTTGCTATAACTACCTCCGGAATCGTCCGGCGAACTGCCAGTTGAGTGAGGAGCAGGTATCCCACGCGCTCATGTATACGACCATCAGCCAAACCCCTCCGCATAACCCTTCGGTTCTTGTCACGGCTTTCAGGCGTGTTCTGCCAGGTACCTTCAGATGGCAGGATGTGGTCTCGTACTTTGATCACAGCGGTGCCCGAATCACTGCGCCCCAATTTCTTCGTCTCTACAATGCTCTGCTGCCGATAGCGCAAGACGACAGCCAGGGTTTTGATATTCAGCGGCTATGGGGTGGCGAGTGGGAAAACCCAGAGACTCAAATGTCCTTTGTCTGCGCATACACCTCACTGCTGCCTGAACAGCTGGACGCCACCACCATCCCGGGCCTGAAGCCGACCTTCACCTTGGACGATTATGCACAAGCACCCCAGATGATCCGGGAAACGGCCGCATATGCAGTCAGGCATCCCTTGGTATCCGAAGCGGCCATGTCTGCCATCTTCAACGTCGCCCTCCACTCTACACACGCCTCCAAGTGTACCGAAGCCAAGCGTCTTTTCCAGGATGTCGTCGTTCCCCAAGTGGCCATCTTTGTGGTCTCGGCCTTCAGGGTGCCCAAGCCTTGGCCCAAGCTAGCTGAGGACGCCCTGGTTGACTTGTTCATAGAGTCGTTATGGGCAGCCAAATCACCCGAGACCGATTTTGTGATGAATAGCCTGTGGAGGTGGGACAAAGATTGGGTCAAAATGAGGTTGATAGATGCCCACGCGCACAGGCCGATATGTCTGCCACAAATATTCGAGCATTCCATACGGCAAGGCTGGCTTGAGGAGCTTGTCTATTTAATCAATGGCTTTGGGTTCGATCTCACTGCTCTAGCCCACGCCGAGGGCTACCTCGACTTGCAGGAGTGGGCACAGAAGAACGCAGAACGGAGTACCGAGATGGCCTCGGCCCTTCTTCAGTTCCTGATGATCAAGGCGAATCTCGAACTGCAGTATCAGCGTTCTGGGCCCGGTGCCCCTAAGCAGAGCACCACCCTGCAGGTTCGGACAGTGTCTGCCATGCTTCAGATCCTGGAGGAGTTTCTGCCCAAGTCGCCGATCCCGGAGCTTATTGTGGTCCAACGGCAATGTATCACGGCGTACCCGAGGCTTATCAATTACGGCGAAGGGTTCGATGACATTATTGACGCCAACGGTCGTGATGGAAATTCCTTACCCCAGGCTGCTAATGTTAGAATGGAGGAGCACTACAAGAAAATGTACAGCGACGAAGTCGCGGTGCGAACCATCGTTGAGGTTCTCGACCAGTACAAGCACTCGCGAGATCCTCTCGAACAAGACACCTTTGCTTGCATGATTCACGGCCTATTCGATGAATACGCGCATTATGAGAATTACCCTCTGGAGGCGCTCGCCACCACGGCTGTGCTCTTCGGCGGCATCATCTCTCACAAGCTCGTTTCGGAGTTGCCCCTCAAGATCGGACTTGGCATGATCCTCGAGGCTGTCCGGGACCATCAACCCCAGGAGCCCATGTACAAGTTTGGCTTGCAAGCTCTTCTTCAACTCCTACCTCGCTTACGCGAATGGCCAGGGTTTTGCACGCAGCTATTGCTCATCCCGGGTCTTCAGAATACGGAGGCCAGCAAGAAGGCCGAGGATGTTCTTCGTGAGCACGAGGAGGAGACGATGCGCGCCCGCGGAGGCACCTTACCGCTTGGCCCGACCATGGGTAACGACAACATGACAAACGGTAACCTTGACGAGGCTCACGGTTCGGAGCAGCACCCACTGCCATTCGCGTCGGTCAACGTTGATCCGCCTCCACCGGGGGTGATTTATGAGGACCCAACCGCCGAGGCCCAGGGCAAGATTCAGTTCTTCCTCAACAACCTCACTGAAACTACACTGCAGACTATGTACAAGGACCTTCGCGACATGTTGGAGACCAAGCATCAGCAGTGGTTCGCTAGCCACCTGGTTGAGGAACGTGCCAAGATGCAGCCGAACTACCATCAAGTTTACCTTGACCTGGTAAAGATGTTTGAGGATAAGTCACTGTGGGCCGAGGTTTTGAGGGAGACCTATGTCAGCGTCCAGAGAATGCTCAATTCCGAGGTTACGCTGCAGAACTCAACTGAGAGGACGCACTTGAAGAATTTGGGTGGCTGGCTCGGTCTTCTGACGCTCGCGAGAAACAAGCCCATCAAGCATAAGAATATCGCTTTCAAACAGTTACTTATGGAAGCGCATGATACCAAGCGTCTCCTGATTGTTATACCTTTCGTCTGCAAGGTCCTCGCTCAAGGAGCTTCATCAGAGGTCTTCCAGCCACCTAATCCCTGGCTGATGGACATTATCCATCTCCTGATCGAGCTGTACCACAACGCCGAGCTGAAGCTGAACTTGAAGTTCGAGATTGAGGTCTTGTGCAAGGGCCTCAAGCTGGACCACAAGAGCATTGAGCCGTCTGGCGAGATTCTCAACCGGGTTCCTGTCGAGGAAGTTCCTGATCTGAATGGGCAAGAGCTTGAGCCCTACGACAACACCTCTATTAACGGTATGGGTAGTGTCGCGGGTGGCCTCCCCGCTCATGCCTCTCTTCCGATCCCCGACCTTTCCGCCAGCCTCTCGATCCCGCCAACCGAAGTCATTGATCAAGCCAAACTGCACAGCATTACCTCTCAAGCAGTTACGCGAGCCCTGCAGGAGATCATCCAGCCAGTGGTTGACAGGTCCGTGACCATTGCGGCGATAGCCACACAGCAAATGATCCATAAGGACTTTGCCACCGAGCCTGATGAGAACCGGGTGCGGGACGCGGCGATCAACATGGTCAAGTCAACTGCGGGCAGTCTTGCCCTGGTCACGTCCAAGGAACCCCTTCGCTCCAACATGGCCAACTACCTTCGTGCTCTCTCGGCTGAGATCGGTCTAGTGCTGCCCGAGGGTATTATCATGCTCTGCATCAACTCGAATTTGGATCTCGCTTCTAGCGTAATCGAGAAGTCGGCTGAAGATCGTGCGGTTCCGGAGATCGAGGAGATGATTCAACCTGAAATTGAAGCCAGACGCCGGCATCGTGCGCAGCGTCCGAATGAGCCATATATGGATCCTGGACTCACTCGCTGGGCCTGGACCATTCCTCATCCCTTCAAGTTGAACCCAAGCATGACTGGTCTTAACGCGGAGCAAATGGCTATCTACGATGACTTTGCCCGACAGCCGAGGGCAGTCGCTTCGACGACAGGACCGTCCCACGCAGCCTCCACATCGGATGCCAGGTCTCTCGCAAATGAAGTCCTTGGAGATCAGTTCAACACTATTTCGGCCCTTCCCACACCTGCGGAGACACCTTCGCTTCCTCACCTCGGTGGTCAGCTTCAGCACTACCCCCAGGGAAGTGGCGGATTGGCAAACGGACGTCAAGCCGGGCTTAACCAGGTGGATGCCAGGACCATTGCTGACAGAGTCAACAAGCTTTTGGAGTCACTGACCGCGGCCGCCACTGGTGCCACCGAGGAACACTTCAATGAACTGCCCCGCGCTCACCAAGTCCTGGACATCATTGACGCTCTTGTGCAACTCATTATCAAGACTCAGCAGACGTCTGAAGAGTTTGCAGCATATGCCGCAACCCAGATCGCCCAGTTGATCTTCAGACAGCCAGGCGATACCCTCTTGCTTGAAAGTCTCGTCCATGTCCTCGAAACCCTCCGCAAGATTGCCGGTCCGGCCACGAGCCAGCAGATCAGGAGCCTCTTCCATCAACAACCAGCGGAATACTTCCTCAACCTTTCGCTCATTGCAGCACTGCTCGGCACGGACCTGCTCGACTGGAGAAGCATTGATGCGGCCATGTCTATGGCCCTCCAGCAACGCAAAGAGGGATCCGTCGAGTTCCTCGAGCAGCTTGTGGATCTTACGCTGCTGAGTGAGAGCCCTCTTGCGCTCTATGCTGACTTTGTCCGCAGTTTGGAGGAAGCATGGGCCTGGATCAGTGAGAATCCGGATGTTCCAGGAGGCCAGAGTCTCAAGTCCAAGATCCTTGCCCCTCCTCCGGACTTACCTGAAGGCCTTACTCCGGCAGAGATCCTCGCCATCCGTCAGGACCAGATGGAGTATGTCTTTGACGAATGGGTTCACCTCTGCAACAACCCTGCCGCCTCCTCCTCCAAGTCGTCGACGATCTTTGTACAGCAGATGCGCTCCAGAGGAGTCATTGTTAGCACTGATGATTTCCTCATGTTTGCACGCCTAGCCATCGACAAGTCTGTGGACCGCTTCGAGCATGTTGTTCACCTCAATGGAACGATAACGGAGGCGTACCAGGCTATTGATGCTTTGGGCAAGATGATCCTTATCTTCTTCCAGTCCCACGAAGACAATGCCGACGGACAAACGGCTCGCGCTGCTTTCATTGATTCCATCCTCGCCCTTGGTGTGCTGGTGCTGAATAGCCACCACGTCAAGCGTGGCGACGCTTTCAACTCAAGGGTGTTTGTTCGGTTCTTCTCCTACCTCCTCCACGGCATTCACTCTCTAGAGGAGCTGCCAGAAAATGAGCGTGATCGCTTCATGCTTAGCTTTGCCGAGCGTCTTTACGACCTGCGGCCGAGCCTCTACCCAGGCTTCGTCCTTGGCTGGCTCACACTTGTCACCCACCGTGTCTTCCAGCCAGCCATGCTTCAAATGGCTAACAACGCGGGCTGGGAGGCGTACACCAAGATCCTTCGGGATTTGCTCTCTTACCAGGGCGAGCTGCTGAAGCCGCTCGAGCTCTCGATCTTCGCCAAGGAAATGTACCAGGCCGTCCTAAAGCTCCTCATCATCCTGGGGCATGATTTCCCCGATTACGTGTCTGCCAACCATGTGCTGCTGTGCCAGAGCTTGCCGCCTCACGCAACGCAATTAAGGAACATGATCTTACTGGCTACTCCTGCTTCGGCCGCGAAGCCGACCGATGCCTTCCAGCCCGGCTTGAAATTGGATCAGATCGCAGATATCAAAGAAGCAGCGATCAGTGTCTACGATCCTGCCGAGCAGCTACGCCAACTGGGGCTGCTTGACATTCTGGACCAGGCTTTGCAGAACGGCCCGTCCGAAGATGCCATTGCGCAGATTACACACGCTATCACTAGGTCTGGTAGCGGAACGACGGACTATGGCTTCGTCCCTATTGACGTCAACCGTCAAGTCATCGACGCCGTAATCACGCATATTGGCAACTTTGCCGTCAACCGCGCCGCCACCAGGAACGACGCCTCTGTGTTTGTCCCCGGCGCACCAGACCTCAAGACACTGCAAATGCTCATCACGGAACTCTCCCCCGATACGAGGTACTTCGTTCTGAACAGCATGGCGAACTGGCTCCGCTTCACCAGCGCCCACACGCACTATTTCATTCAGGTCTTCCTTGACTTCTTTGGCCACGACGTCGCCTCCACGGATCCTGAGGAGATGGACATTCGGCAGCAGATTGTTCGGATCCTCCTTGAACGGTTAATAGGCTACTGGCCGTACCCGTGGGGTCTGATCATCACCACCATGGAGCTGGTCAAGAACGAGAAGTACAACTTCTTTGAGCTGCCTTTCATCAAGGCCACCCCTGAGGTGCGGAGAGTGTTTGAGGATAAGGTTCGCCAGCACTAGAACCGCTCGATAACCGATGGGGAGCAGATGAGATGGGGGTTCGGCCGTCCGCCGATCCAGGGCTCGCTGGGGAGATTGTTGCTAGGTTGCATATACCGAAGTTGTTATGATGGAGACCTAATGTCCTCATATGGAGACTCGTTTATACCACTGGGCCCATGGAGCAGCAGAGACGCATTAGTCGAGCTAGGGTGGAGATATGTGCCGCCCCCAGAGGTCTCTTGGCCACGGTGGTCTTGGAAACCTCTTTCCAAGCCAGAGCCAGAGCCAGAGCCAGAGCCAGAGCCAGAGCCAGAAGCCAGAAGCCGAGGCCGGAGACGCAGACGCAACCCGAAAAAGCAGAATCAGAGATTTTAGTGCTGACAGACGATCAACAACGGTGGCGGAAGAGGGCAGTAGACAAGGCGCGAGGGGAGGGTACCAGGAGAAGCTTAAAGTATGGAATGGTGAGTGATGTATGTAATTAGCATGGATATAATCTCACACCAACAAAGCGGAAATAATAGGAGTTTGGAACAAAAGCGAATAGAGATTATAATGTTATACTCGGTACTGTGTTCCAATTCCGTTTCGCCTTGTTCTACTCGCTGAGAAAAGGAGGGAAGAAGAGAAGAAGAGAAAGGGGTTAGGTGGTAATGGTTGATATGTAAGGATTCAAAATGGTATGTAGTACAGCTTTTCAGTTGATACTTTACTGCCAGTAGTACTTTTGCGATGATCATTTCACGTGTGGTGATTCGTGCTCGGCCGTTCTTTTTTTGTCTTCTCCGTTTTTGCTTTTTCGTCTCTCTAAAATAACGAGGGGCCTCATATATATCTCAAAGGGTCGGTTCATTGTACATTCATTACATACCTATCTACACTCTCATCAATCTCAGCTAATCCACCAGACAGAAAATCAACAAATGTTTTCCCCCATTATAACTTTTTTTCTTGTTCTTTTTTCCCTCCATCAACTCTCAAGAAGAATGTTAACCTGATAGAAGGTGAATCAGATAGATGGATAGATGGACAGGTAAGCAGGTAAGTAGATGTAGATAAATAAATATCCATAATGAAAAAAACAACCAACTAACTACTAATTAATCCATCTATAGCTTCTTTTGCATATATCAAGAAAAAAGAAAATGTTTCACACGTTTATCCTGTCCTTGCTTACAGGGTAGTCTAGTCTAGTCTACCACTCTGGACACACAGACCTACCAGTTAACTATTTTTACACTCATCTACCTACGCTTTACTTACTCACCTTGAACTCTTTACCTCATACACACACAACATCAATGTGTTTCTTATACTATACTATAATGTCGTTGGCAACACATAGACACTGACCGACAACCTCGCTACCTTATCTACCTAGGTTGATCTAGTTGATCAATTTTATCAATGTTCTTGACACCTTCTTTCTTCTTACTTCTTATTCAATTCAAGGACGCCGACCTGAGTGAATTCTCGGGCGGGCAGATAGGGTAGAAGATGTACCACACACGAACGGGATCTCGCTCTTTTGTGTAACACTTCATTTGATGCAGTGCGAGATACCGTAGTCCCCTGAATCTCTCTCTGTGAATCTGCAGATTCCCGTAAAGTACTGATTGATGTCAGGGTCCATCATTTATTTTCGTTATTGACGACCCGTCCAAATCTGAGGACAAGGTTTGGTAGAGGTCGGTTAATCGTCAGGTCTTCAAAATCAACTGTCTGACTAGTGGGCTAGTTGGCAACATGTTCATCATATATTAGCACCGGACACTAAGAAATGATTCACAGTCATCGTTGGGGTATTGAACAAAAAAGGTAGCAGCGAAATAGGAAGCGCCTGTCTTCTTTCTAGATATAGGAATGAGTCGAGCTTTCTAGCAGTAGTATATAAAAACTCCAGATCTGTCTTTTGTTTTTAATCCAATCACCTTCTTTCTCTTCTCTGGGATTTTTTTTTTCCTTCTTGTCCTCTTGTCTATCTTTGAACATGATAATTTTTCTCTTCTCTGATCTCATCCTCTGGCTTTTCCCTTTTGTGTATCACCACATACTGCCCGCTCTCTATATCTCGAGAAAGGGGCAGGAAATCCGGAAAGTACTAGTAACTTTCCATCTTCTTTCGTTCCTTTCATACGCTTGACTGGCCTTGCTGCGCCTCTTTGCAACCGTGGAATTAAACCAAAAAACCCAGTTGTCTGTTGTTGCAAAGAGACTCGAAAAAGAAGTGGGTTGGGCCGCAGTGTTCCACGACATGCTGCGCCCAGGGTATTCGCTTGACAACGCAATCTCCGTCCTCCTAATGTATGAAAATCCATCCCTAGGTATCCAGGCCATTCGTGTTTCTCTCTCCTCATCACGGCACCATTCCCAGGTACGCGCGGCATCCTTCCGTCTCCCATTACTGGTAAGGATGACTGACCCAAAAAAAAAAAAGGGAAAAAAAAGGAGCAGAATAATCCCAAAGGAGTTTGTTGTAAACCAAATAAGTGCAATGGGGGAGATTTCCATCGATCCCGTGAAAGCAAAAAGAAATATTCAAAAAGCCAACCGTCTGACACCTTCCTTGACATGCCCACATCAGCTGAAAGTCATAAACGCCATTTCGTGACCCAGCTTCGTCTATGGGATGAACCAATCCGTAAATGCCCCTGTAAGCCCCCCTGTGAACTCCTGTGAAAACCCCATCAAAATGATCTGTTGGTAGCGCACACACTTGCTTCAATCATACACACGTTGCGCTGTTGCACCACATGGCTTGACTTCCGAGACTTGGAAGTTGCCCAGAAATCCCGACTTCAGTCGTAAAGAAATAGTCATGAGAAAGATGGTGTGGGAAAAAGGAGATTTAGAAATCATCCAGGAGGCAATCAAGCTCATCGAGCTCAATGTTCTCTGGGTTGCGATCCCACTCGAGCATCGCATCGAGCTTGCGCCAGCTCTCGGACTCACTCGTACCGCCCAATTCCTTACGGCCGTAGTTCAAGGACATCATGGTCGAGGATGGCTTCATCGCAGGACTCGTAAGATACGAGGTCCGCTCACCGAACAACACATTGTCATCCTTGGGGCAATAGTCAATGTCCATAGCGGTGTTCACAGGGGAAGACGCGGAGAGTTCACCGTTGAGTTTCCGTTTTTGGAGGCCAGTAGCTGTCTGTGTGAACTCTTTTTCGTCCTTCTCAAGCGGAGGAGAGACGGCGCGGTGATTGCGGCCGTTCTGACTGTTGTTCGAGGAGTGGGCCCCGGACAGGCAGTAGCGTGTGGAGAATGAGCCAATTGGTGTGCTGGGCATGGGGACGTCGTCCTCCATGTCGTCAAACTCGGGGCTCGAGAGATCCACCTCGGGGCTGGGGCTAAGCTCACGTCGTCGGTCCAGGTCGGACTCATCGGTCCCTGATGCGGCGCTTGAGATGCTAGGCGAGATGATAGCGCGCGAGGCAAGATTTAGCGCAGCCGCCTGAGCCGGGTCGGGGAGCGGCTGGTGGGGGCATGTGGTCAGATAGAAATATGTGCGGCGCGGGTGAACAGACTCGAGCTCCTTGGCAATTGGGCACGGAGACGAGACGTTCCAGCACGTCCTCTTGAGGAATGTAGACAAGCGAGACGAAACAATGGCACATGGGTTGGCAGATCTGACAGAAGCACGACCAGTTAGCGAAACAACATTCTTGCAACGGCAATTGGCAGAAGGTGAACTCACTGTTGAACAATCTTCAACTGCTGCATCAAGACTGCGGCAAGCTCCTTGACCAAGTGCGGCCTGTTGCCGGTATTTTGGAGCTGGACGATAACGGCTTCGACGATGTCATCATTGATAGCCTCAAAGTCAATTGGCCTAGGAGGATCGTCGCACTCGACAGATTGGCGCGCCCCGCCGGGGGAGGGAGGGGGTGTGTTTTGAAACCTGACAGTCTCGCGCTCCTCACGCTTCTTCTGTTGGGGTTCGGACGGATGCGCGCGGCCCTCGGTCTCGACAGCGCTGTGCGTGCGCTTGAGCTTCTTGGAGGAGGTAGACTCCGCTTTCGAGCTGCTTGTATTTGATGGAGTAGGCGAGGCCATGTTTGCTGCTGTGTTTGATCGTGTGTGGGAGCTGGTGTGAGAAGAGTCCTTTTGTTCTTTTGAGGCTTTGCCTGCGGCAGCGGCGGCTCTTGAGTCTTTGGAGACCGGGACGTGGATGCCGAGCGAGGGCAAGGAGAGGGATTTGCGTCGGGTGTTGTAAGGCATGGTTGCGGTAGTCTAGAAACGACGTAGACAAGGAGTGCGTGGTCGTAGATTGACGGCTTTTTGGAGCTGAGACTGATTATGTTACAGGCTAAGAGTAACGTATGCGTGAGCAAGGCGTGCGTAGAGTCGTCAACAGCTGCTTGACACCTGCTTCACAGTCGTGTTGGAGATGTTGGAGGAGAAGGAGGAGGCTCGTGGAGGGTGCCTCGTTTTGGGGGGGAGGGAGGGCGCGGAAGGCTTGGGTTTGTCGAGATGGGATGGTGGTGGTGACGACTTGACGAGATCGACAATGCTTTGCTTCTGAACCACGCCAACAAGGAACGTGCACGAATAGCAGACAAGATAGTGAAGAGGAGGATGAGTCTCTTTTTTTCTTGCCTCGAGTCGCCAACAACTCTTTTGTAAAAGTAGTAGATAACAAGAATATGATGAATAACCCTTTTTTCTCCCGAAGACGATAGCTATCCAAACCACGATTCAGAATGATGAGTGTTTTTGAAACAAATTCGAAGAGAAGAGGAGTAGAGGGAGGGAGAGAAGAAAAGAGAGCAGAGACGACGGTGGTGGCGGATGATGGGGGGGGGAGTCTATCTGTTATGGAGGGGGAGGAGGACTGTGAGTGATGAGCACTCGGCAGCAACAACAACAGCAAAGAGACCTAGGGAAGACGAGACAACGAAGAGACAGAGACAGTGCAAGAAAATGATGGGAGGACGGGATGGAAGCACCTTGCGAACGGCAGTGGAAATGGCAGAATGGTGGATGGATGGATGGATGGGTGCCAGGTGAGTGGCACGGGTGGTGGGTTGAGTACCGTTGCGCTGGTGTGGATGGAACGCGCAATGGGAAAAGCGTCGCCCGTCACTTTTTTTTTTTTTTTTTTTTTTCTCCTTGTTCCCTCTTTGCATTGCCGTTTGGCGAAGGGGGGGCAAAGGAGAAGGGGGGGGGGGGGGGGG
>NW_009799104.1:687657-711047 GCF_000213175.1 Neurospora tetrasperma FGSC 2508 | reverse complement strand
TACAGTGGGATTCAAGCTGTGCCGTGCGGGACGGAGTGCAACCCATCTTGCGATGATGGAAGGGGGCGACTGGCTGGCGACTCGAGACAGCAGCTAAGACTCACCTAGACTGCCGTGGACAGAGGGGCATGGACACTCGACAGGACAGGGGGAGGGGGTGTGTCTGTTGGCGTTGAACCTACCTAAGCCAAGAACGACCAAGCTTAAGAACCTAGGTAGTTTGGAGAAGTGAGGGCTAAACACATCAGATCCGCCAATGAAAGTACACCATTTTTCCTCGAAAAGGCGGTAAGGATCCACAGACAGGCAATGTGGATGTGGATTTTTGGACTTAAGCAGTGTGGGGTCAACCTGCCGAGTGTACCCTACACGCGTAATAGATCCAATGCAACTGGTACTCGTAACTGGCAGCAGCTGGTGAGAAGCAGCACAGCACCCACTGCAGCATTGAGAGGTTGCAGCAGAAGAGCGGAAAGTTACGTCGAAAGGCACGCGGGAGAAAGAGGAGCAACAGCAGCTGCCAGTGTTTGAAAGCGCTGCAGAGTAGGTACATAACCGAAAGCAACGCGACTTGCACCTCTACCGAAGAAGGAAAATGAAAATGTCAATCGTTTACCAGAAATCACATCGAACTCGTATGACGGGAATGTAAGCGCGATTGCCCGCTCCGACAAGGAAATACACTGAACAACACATACAGCTGTCTAGCTACAAACATGATAGCACCGAACAACACCAGCATAGCATGACCACATCTCAAACCACTTCAATCCATGGATGGGAGCCAAAAACAGGCAGACGGCACGACCGCACGCCAACGTTGAACCTTGACCCACGATGAACTAGATCCGATCTGGAATTCTGGGGTCCACGATTGGCTGGCGGAGTGGCGGCACGCTCTCTACTACCAATGGCATTGCACAAAGTTAAAAGCCAATCCGAAGGATCCGCGAGCACGGCGAACGTACCAGAGGATAGAGAAGCCGAAGCGAAGAGACTCTGGCAGACATGACAAGACCTGACGACATTCCCAAAGACTGGGAAAAGTATGTTCAGTAAACCCCTCAGAAATGATGCTTTGCAGTGGCTCTCCATCGTCACCATACAGCAGCCGCAACTATCAAAACAGATCGGCCATTATTACCCTACACTGACAGTGTTGATCAGTGACGACAACGAAACCCCCACCTCATGAAAGCCAGTTGTGACATTTCAGAGGTTGGTTCAAGTTGATGTAGTGATTTAAAGTTTTCCCGGGTTGAGACAGCTCAACCGAGGTGAAGACAAAGAATCGAGCCATTCCGGTCTTGCACCTTCTGCTTTTGCTCCTTGGCCCTTCTCATTTCTCTTCCCTCCTTTTTTTTTTTTTTTTTTTTCTTCAGGGTCTTCGGGCTCCTCTCTGGGTCCTTTTTGGATGGAGATGAACAAATGCAGGTGGGTTTCCAGAATGGATCTCCGCGAAGCTGGCTACACTCGAGTTGGTCGAATGGCAGTGCACCGTTCAGCGGAAAATTCACGAGGTTACCCCACCTCTTTCGGAACCGTTCTCAATTCCAAAACAAAGATGCCCCACTGAACACAGAAGGGAAGGAAAAAAAAAAAAAAAAAAAAAAAATTATTGGAAAAAAGGCAGATGCCTGTGCCTGGAAGGAAAAAATGGCATTTCTCCGCTCCGTCTTTCCGAAAACTGCACTGCTGCGTAAGGTTTTCAGCACGGCAGCCAACAGAGAAGCAGAAGCTGGATACCCACCTGCTAATAATACCCCAGTTCGTTGTGGTTCACAATGGCAAAGTTCAACAATTCCACGCTTTGTCATCGCTATCAGCTGAGAGCTGCAGCGCATTGAGGAGGCTGATATGGGTTCCGGACAGCGGGAACAGAAGGCTGCTGACCATCATCGTTGACTCGTTCGTCCTTCTTTGAGTTCTGTCCGTCCTGTCGCCACAAACTCTGGTTCACTCAGCAGCCCCCAGAGCCCGGCCCCACGATGTCGGTCGTTTGCGACGATTGCCGTCGGTTGATCTTCCAGGGGTCCATTGCTACGGTTACGTCGTCTGGTTGCGCCTCATTTGCCTCATCTCACCACGATCTAGTGTAGCCCCGCCTCCAGCGTCGGCGTATCGCTTCTTCAATTGTTTTCTCTTGGACGTCGCTGGAGGGTTGATGATGCCACCGGATGAACAACGTTATCGAGGGCCCATCAAAATGATAGTAAACCTGAAATGAAAGAGTGATCCCATCAGTGCCGGCGTCTCACGTGCTTTGCGAGGCATGACGGAACCAGGCGTCTCAAAGCTGGAAGGGAACTGGAACACGGAACTAAAGTTGACGGTGCATCTAGTAAGCTTTTTACTCAACGCACTGTCCAAACGGATCCAAAGCGGAGAAAAACCGTCTGCAGGTGGAAACTCATACTCACCAATCAAAGCTCTCCAAGCACACGCTGAGTTGCTTCTTTTGGTCGGACCCCTCTTTCGTCTGGTCGTCGCTTGCAGTCTGTGCGGCCACAGCCAGCAAACGAGCGCTTCAAGAGTTCAGACATCTCGATCCCGTCCCGAATCTGCGGTCATCTGTGGATGAGAATCAGAACCCAAAAAAGGAACATTGACGACACATGGCTAGCGAGAAAACAAAGTTGAAGCTAGAATCAACGGCGCGGCGGCTCTGTTGCCAGGCCCTCTTTTCCCACAATCCCACCTCATTTGCGCGTTCTTGCCCTTGCATCAAAGTCAGTTGCACTGTAGGTACCGTCAAGGCCCGAGGGGAGGAGAGGGGGGTCTGGATTTTCCACCCACACATGGGTCATGGAATTACGGAGACAAGACCGAACGAAATTTTACACTACTACAGCAAGAAGAGCCCGCAGAAGCAGGCAAGAGGAGCCGAGAATGAAGAAAAACTACCTTACCTAACCGCCGCTGCTCCACGACTGCAACGAAGTCAACCACTGCCGGGCACAATCAGCCATCTCCCTCAGTTTCAGTTCGTTCAACAGTCTGAAAGTATCCGCTACCTATCGATACTTACATCCGACGGACCCCTTTCTGCCAGCAAAGTGGAAATGCATTACGCGCGCGCGCTGTAAAATGCGAGGCGTTCAATGCGTTATCAATCAGCCATCTCACAAGGGAATCCACATGTCACA
The DNA here is from genome assembly GCF_000213175.1 of Neurospora tetrasperma FGSC 2508. Lineage (NCBI taxonomy): Eukaryota > Fungi > Ascomycota > Sordariomycetes > Sordariales > Sordariaceae > Neurospora > Neurospora tetrasperma. The sequence goes on along the minus strand of NW_009799104.1, from coordinate 707,901 downwards.
GGACTCAGCTCCCGCCGTCTGTCAAGTTGTTTGTCTCTCTTCACGGTTCGGTCACTGCCAACCAGCAAAGTATTTCGTTTGCAAGTCAGCCTGCGTTCCGTGGTTCTACAGGAATCTGACGTTCAAATTAAAAGCCGGCGTATCAAACAACTGTGTGTTCAGGTCAACTAGGTAATGACATCGACAATCCCTATCTGCCTGTTTCTTGTGTTCCAGTATCGCGATGAACGTGGGCCGGGCGAGATACATTGTACATGCATCCACCAGTAGGCAGCAGAAGTCCCTATATATGTAGAAAATGTATTTACAGCTGTTTGAGTTCCTATATGTTTGAGTTGCCATGTCTTGCATGTCTGAGAGAAGATCGCTTCAAGTTTCTTTACATCACTCCGGTAGTGATACCAATGCAAGAAGCTACATTTACTTTAACCACAAATAAGCTTCAAGTTTCTTCTTGTCAACTGTTATTGTTCCGTCTGATTGGCACCTCCCGAGCTACCAAAGCCGCAACGACAACCAACGTCACCACGTAACAAACGGACAACCAACCTCGGGCCTTCAAGCCACCAACGGGCCAGTCACCCCTCCTTGCCATATCCCAAGCCTCTTTCCTTCTTCATTGTACCTACCTCTAGGTACCTCTACTTACCTCTATCTACCCCTCCTTGACCCTACGTGCCTACCTCGCCTGCTCGCCAACCTCACCACTGTACCTTCCTCCAGCCTGCTTTAACAACCCTCAAAAGGACCAACCACCATCGAGTCATTCCAGAAATTACAGGATCAAAACTAAAGCTCCTGGTACCGAAACCGGCACCAGTATCAGTACCAGTACATTAACAGTATCATAATGATTCACCCCTCCATCAATGTTTACATAACCCTCGTCGCTCCTAGGTAACGATCCGAGCTTTAGCCATCCATCCCAACCAATCCTGTCATCCCCATCAATGAGGAAAGAAACCAGCCAGTAAAGATGTAGTCCTCCGTTTTGTTCGGGCCATTCGGAGAAGGGAAAGAAAAGAAAAAAAGAAGAAAAAAAAAGGAAAAAGAAAAGAGAAGAGAGAAAGAAAAATGTCACTCTCATACAATTTTCCTATCATATGTCCTATCAGAATCAACCCCATTCACATACGAGCCGTCTCAGCCTGTTGTAGTGTAAATACATCTCAGCCAGCCGTGTGTGTGTGTGTTGTGCGTGGGTGTGTGGGTGTGACTTTGTCCAACTTCTTTCTCTATATTCTTATTTTTTCCATCTCAAGCCCCAATACCTCCCCCTTCCTCTTAATTCTTTACGGCTTATAAACTGTTACGCTCGCTATGATGATACAACCAATCAATCCCTCTATTCAGTAGAAACTATCTAACAGTGGGAAAGAGGGGAAAACAGCACGTTGCAACCAGAAAGAAAGAAAAAAAAATCATACCGTCTTTGATTTGCCTTTGGTGTGTAGTGTACCTAGCGGTTGCAGCCAGTCACGATGGAGTGAGTGTTTTTAGCCCATTTACCATCTTATCACTTACACGGGACGGGAGACTGAGTAAATCTTATCGTGAAAGAAGGAACGTTGACGATGGGTGTGGTGTGGTGTGGTGTGGGTTGGACGAAATCTGACATGCATGCATACGTTGAGGTACAAACTCGAAATTGGGGTTGAAATTCTGGGGGGCTTGATGATTAGATGATTAGTATACAATGCGTAGGATGCATGGGATTTGGAGTTCCACAGACTTGACGAGTACGACAGGAAGCAGCATATAGGAAGCTTCAAGGCAGGGCTGAATGTGTATACTTGGGAAAGTCGTGGAAATGAACATCGTAACCTTGGGACTAACAAGGCTGGGATGAGAGGAGATGCTAAGATACATAAAATACTTTTCTATGTGTGTGGAGGGAGACAAGAGATCGAAGGGTTGGTTTCAACATATGCTAGGTATCATCATTTCGGTCCTATGCTACGATGCTTGGTGTCATTCAATGTCGTGGTTCGAGTATCGCCTCTTACAACTATACTAGAAAGCTAGGTAAGTACCAAACAAGTTCACGTAGCTTGTTACGATGGTAATCCTACAAGAAACTTCGAATTACCCCCGAGGACTAAGTCTAGTGTATCGTTCGTATGTAAATCTGTCTATGTCCTTTTTGATACCGATCAAACTAGACCAAACCGACTCTGGAATAATTACAACCTCGTTTAGAAGAAAGAGGTGCTGCACTACAACTGAACTCATCCCCCAAAGTAAAATATACATCGCCATTCCCCTCGCCTACTCAGCCTGTCATATGGTTACTCTTGTCACTAGTGTCTAGCATGCACAAGGTGAAGATAGAGTCAGTCACTGATTTACTACCCCTATCTATCCTATACACCCGACCTCGACTTGGTGGGCACTTGGGCCTTGGTCTAAGCCCAGGAATGCAGATGCACATGTCAACATGATAGAGACGAAGGGAAAAGGGATGTCATCAACTGTAGGCGGATATCGTTGTGGCTGCAAAAGAGTAAACTTGATGTATCATGTCTCGAAAAACATGGAAAGCCGTTTATATTCCAAGATAGGATCCTTTTAGGACTGCTCGAGTGTTGCGTACTGGTATTGATTGGGAGAGCTTTACACTCTGAAGATAGATATTGATAGGTAGGTACCTCTAGGTATTTCGTGTAAAATCTTTGGTAGAGAGAGAGAGAGAGAGACGAGATGGGCTTTGGGACAGTTCAAGATTTGGGTGGGTGCCTTACATTTTCAAGGAATCGATTATGCTGCCCTTGCTATGATAGGTAGGTTCACACGCGTGTTCGATGTGAGTCTCGATCGTATTGAATTGGGTACGGACGCTAAGAATGTAAATGGGGGAGTTCTTACTTTCTGTAATGTGCTCTCTGGAAGCCTAGATGAGAAAAGCTGATCTTAAGATGGTTTCTCTGATTCGCAAGATCCACGTGGAGATATTGTGCGAATCGCCCAGAAGGGACACTGCGGCAAGACCGACTCAAGTTCGTACCTAAATATCAATAGGCCCGAATGCTTCTAAATTCCGGCTTGTACGACGTATTTGCCGCAGCGGACGGGGGCAACTGGTTGACGCCGTTCGTACCGTGGATTGAAACCAGCAACAACCGGAACTCGGCCCATACACATACAGGAACACTACACATACACGTATATATACATGAAATGGTACAGCCATGATGCAGAGGGATTATGAGACGTGTAGTCTCTTCTTCTACTTCCCTGGGCTTTTGACCTTTAACTGCACCAACACAGTAGTGCCGGCCTGGAAGAACCCAGGTCTCTCGATCTTCACAATCTCCAATCCGGGCACCTTCTGCTCCGCCTCTTTTACCAACTTCTCAATATCCCTGTTCCACCAGCAGCCGTACCGGCTGAAGTGCTGAGGTGCCCAAGCATCCAGCTTCTCATTGATCCAATCCGACCAACCCTTTCCGTGCTCCAGCAAAATGATGCGTCCAGTATCCGGCTTGACTACACCCGCCATGTTTTGCAGCAGAGCAAGCGGGTTAGAAACCGAGCAGAGGCCGAAGGTCTGGACGACAGTATCGTACTTGCCCTCCTCCTCACCCCCAACCCTCGCGGGATAAGCAGGCGCCTCAGGCAGCTTAGCCTCGGCATCCGCCCTCACCAGCCTGATCCTATCCTCCAGGGTACTGAGCAGCACCTCCTGCCCCTCACCCCTCTTACCCTCTCCAATCCTGCTCTCACTTGCCTCCCTCGACGTCAAAAACGCGCCCTTGGGCACCAACTGCTTTCCTCCAGGGACATTTTCCCTCAACCGCTGCCTCGCGACGCCCATCATGCCCTCGCTAATATCCACTCCCGTGAACGTGAGCATCTCGCCCTCCAGCGCGCCCGGCATCTTCATCTTCTCCACCCAATCCTTATCTCTTTTCTTCTCCTCATCTTTCCCTCCCTGATCCAAAACGCTCCTGATCCTCTCCTTGGCCTTTTCTTCCTCCTCCTTCTCCTCCTCCGCCGTCAACTCCCGCCCGGTAACCGGCCCCTTGACCACCTCGGTCCAGTCGTAAAACTGCAGGTTCCTGCCCGTGCCGACCGCCACCTCCAGCACGTGGCCCTTTACGCGGGTGCCCAGCCATTTCCTTAGGAGCCGGATGCCCATGACGCGCTCGGGCATGTTGAGCCCGTTGTCAAAGGCCATGGCCTTCTCGCGCAGGATGCGGTCATTGACGACGGGGTTGGATGTCAGAGAGTCTAGCTCGCGCGGACGGCCAGTCACGGGAAGTTGGCCGGTCGCGGGGTCGACGTGGGAACAGGCATCGGGACCCCGAGAGAGAGAGGCGATGAGCATGGAGATGTAGGCGCCCATGATCAGGGCGGTGAGGCCGGAGAAGAGGAGGGGCCATCTGCGCTGTTGGAGGAGGGTGCCGAGGTCCTGGGCGTTGGAGTTGGATTTGGGAGATTCTTCTGATTGTGGTTCGGGGGTTACTTCTGGGATTGGTTGGGCGGTTGTGGATGGCCTGGATAGCTTGGACGCCTTGGGGGGTTGCGGAGGGAGCTTTTTGGACTTGGCGAGGAGAGAGGTAGTTGTGAAGGCTCTGCTGGTGAGGGTGAGGCGGTTGGCTGTAAGGAAGATGTGAGATGAACGTTGGGAAGCTCCCCTAAGGGAGAGTGGTATCCTTGTTGCCATGGTGGTTGGTGGTGTGAGTGAGTTGAGAGGGAAGAGCTTGAGAGGTCAAAGTTTCCTCTTCGGGCTGGTGAGGGTGGTAGTAAAGTGTATTCCTGTTCGTTATTGCATGTCTCAGAGTCACAAGCCTCAGCAGCCGTTATTCCCCAAAAGGCTAGCTCCCGTACTCGAAGCCCCAGAGTTTTAGGTTGAAGAAGATCTCAGGTTCGGAAGCTTCGAAAGTCGTTCTGGGTGTCGATGAGAGGCTCCACATTTTTCTGTAATGACTGCCAAGCATCCGCCGGTGCACTAAAGTGCGCCATGCAGTGACGCTATTGGAACAGGGGGTGCACCCGATCTCGTCCCAGATGCCCGGATCGTCACCACCTTGGCCACTCATCATCTTGACAACAAACAAATCACTTGCACTTCTCTCTCCTCTTAATTTGGTATCAAAATTCAGCGTTTTCACTAGAGGGATAATCGAAAGCAAAAGTACAAAGAAATACACCAGCTGCCATGTCAGCACAACAAGACCTCCAAGAGCTCCTGCGGCTCCTCACGGTTGGCCGCAAGACTCCAATGCTTCAAGCCATGGCCCAGATCAAGTCTCTACAAGCAGTTGATATCAGGAGGTAGATCAGTCGCATTTTCCATATTCACGTTTCCTATGCTCACACCACCAAACCAGCATCACGGGATGATATCATACTTCTTTCAGACAGTCACTCACACATTACTAGCATCCAACAAATAGCCGAGGCTCCTCTAAACACCATCAAAACAGCCTTGAACGATGAAAAGACAGCAAAGTCTCTTCAGAATGCCTGCAAAGCAGCCATGAAGCGGACCAGCGCCGGAGGCCCAGCGGGTACCAAGCGAGGTGCCCCGTTATCAACCACAAGCTTGCCTTCCAAGCGCCTCAGACATGACGACAATCCACTTATGCCTTCTCGTGCTTTCGGCGAGGAGCTCACACCTCAAGAACTGGAAGCCTCACTCGAACTTCCCATCTGCTTAGACGAAGAGCTCATCTCGCAAACCGTCCTGGAGACCAACCGCGCCCCCCTCGTTCTTGCCTTTGCCGTCGAACTACTGCGCTACACAAGGCCTGAGCAACCACTTTCTTCTCGATTGAGTCTGGGACAAGCTCTAGTCAGCGCCAACTCGCGCTCAAAGGCTGTGAGCATTGGTCTGGCTGCCAAAGGGCCCAATGCCGAAGAAGAGGGGTTGATCGGTTCTGGCCAACCACGAGTGAAAGTGATGGGGAGGGAGGTTCCCGTGCTAAAGAGAGGGGGTTATGAGTGGAAGGACGAGGAGGAAAAGGGAAGTACCGCCGCAGAAGATCAACAGACCACAACGGCGCAGTCACCATCAACAGAGCCGAAAGACGAAGACGTCAAATCACAATCACCACCACCCAAAAGCGTCCACCCCTTCTTTCAACCAGACGACATCCACTGGTCCTCCTCCGGCCCTCCCGTTACCTCCAAAGACTCCAAATTCCTCGCCCACTCGACAAAAATCACCAAGCAAGCCCAAGAAAAAGTCCTCCTGAACAACCTTATGCGCAAGCACCCCAACCTCGAATCAGCATCCCACAACGCGTGGGCCTACCGGCTCCGCGACCCCAGGATGCCGGACCGCATCATCGAGAGATCCTTTGACGACGGCGAGCAAGGCGCCGGCGACTTGATGCTGCGCATCCTGCGCGAGCTGGACATTGAGGATTCGTTGGTGGTGATGACGCGCTGGTACGGCGGGACGATGCTCGGGCCCGACCGGTGGCGGTTGATGAGGAATGTGGTGACTGCTGCGCTGAATGAGAGAGGGAGGAAGGCGGGCGGGGAGGTGTTGAGTGCGGGAGGGGAGGCGGTTTGGGGGTTGGATATTGAGGGGATGCAGAATGGGGGTTCTGGGGCTTCGGCTACGTCTACGTCTACGTCTATGGGCGGCAAAAAGGCTACCTATGGGACCGGAGTGGTGGGGATACAGATTCATAAACCGGAAGTGGCGAGGAATTACCTGTTGAGGAGCTTTCATACTGCTTCGGCTGCTGATGCTGGTGAGGAGACTGAGGAAGGAGGGACGGCAAAGAAGAAGACAAAGACCAGGAAGACGCAAAAGCAGCTGGAAGCAGAGAGGGAGGAGAATCTAGGACTGCTACTGGGCGCTTTAAGGTTGTTGTTTGATAGCTGGCGGGACCATCTTACGGCTGCTGAACTGGATGAGAGGGCGTGGGCGTGGTATGTAGCTGTTAGACCGGATGTCGAGGCCGGGCCGCGGGGATGGGGAGCAAAGGGGACATTGAGGTTGAAGAGTATCTTGGACTTGAGACGAACGGAGCAGACTTGATGGTTCTCTTCTTGTCGTCTATCGACTTGGGATCGTATTATGATTTCACCCACTGATAATCTGTCCTGTCTTGCTCATTGTTGTGTCCTTTGGTGTACCTGCGTACTTGTATCGTATCCGGTGGATGAGGTTTCCGCGAGAAACCATTCCGAGCCGGGGTGATGACATCAGCATTGACTCTTTCCCATCTGAGCTTCCGGAAAAGCATAATGTGAAAAAGCAACCATTCCCCCAGTTCCCCATTCCGAGTTTTCGTACCTGCCTAAGGTACCTGACGTGAAACGATCAAGGTCCATATCGGACACTTGTGGCAATCCCCTCATTGGTAATGGCCGAAATGACCTTGCTTCCAGAAACTGCATTCGAAACTTGGACCATCCAAAGCCCAACTGGACGACAACGACGACATGGCGCTGTCCCGCACAGAGGTACAAAAGACGGGATGGAGAGACCAGGGAGCCTGGGGAGGGGCTGTCCTTTCAGGGACGGAGTATCAACAACCCCCCTGACGTTGGATGGAACCCAAAACGAACACTCCCAGGGAAGCGTGGGTCCGCTCAACCAAGCAGAGCGTCCTGTTGCCCCCCGCAACCAGTGCAAAGTCAACAATTGTCAACCCAATTGGTGCTTGGCAGGAACCTGAAGCGGGCAGTCAGTCACCTGGAAGCTGTCGAGGATGGTTTCTGAAATGGTAAGCCAGGTGTCGAAGTAAGTACCCTGCTCTTTTTTTTTGCTTTTGCTATTTCGGCCAGCACAACGAACCCCTTCTTTTCCTCAGCGACGCGATTTCATCATTCATTCTTCTTTTTCAAGACGGCGCTGTCAACATACGCCAGGCACCCAACATTTGCATGGTTCGACTGCTGACATTGAATTGGTGGAGTACCGCATTGTAGCGTGGATCAACAGCGGGCGAGCGAGCATTCGACAGCGACGGTAAACCAGGGCCAGGGGGCATTTTAGGTTCCGACAACCAACTACTGAACACTGCCTGGGACTTGGATCTAGGGACTTGGCCGGCAGAACGTTGGACAGCAAAGGGAAACGAAACAACATCGACGTCACAACGAATCGGACCGACCGAAGCCCAAAAGACAGGAATCAAGAGAAACGAGTCCACGAAGAGGTTGGGCATTTCTCGACAAGCGCCTCAACGGCCCGCTGTGGATAGGCCCAGGTGTACCTATTGTACCTGGTGTACGACTGTCTGGACGGCCCACGATCGACGATTCGGAATTGCGCCAGACGCAGGTACCAGACCACCAGACGCAGGAACGGACTCTTCACCGCCAAAAGAAGCAGACCGATAAAGCATAGAGTTGCGTGCGATAGGGAGACGGGAGAGAAAACAAACACCAACAAAACCAAAAGAGATACCCGCGAGCTGCGCCCTGTTTTTTTCGTGTGAAATAGAGGCGCGATGCCGGCTGCCACGAGCGAAGCGCCGGCTGTGGCCCTATCCTGTGAGCATTCCTCGGACAACCATCTGGGAATCAATGATGATGGCAGAAAGAACTGACACTGAAATACAGTCGCCAACAACTTCTGGGGCAAGGACGATGCGGGTGTTCAACCTCTTCTCGAGCGGATGTCCGCTGCCAAAACGACATGCGATGAGCTTAAGAGCTTTTACACAGGTATGCCTCAAGACAAGTTAACATCTGGAACCCGGGACAGAGCTAGGCACTAACACCTTGACTACCTACACAACAGCGCGGGCAAAGATCGAAGAGGAATTTTCCCGACAGCTCCTCAATCTAAGTCGCAAATCCCTCGGTTCGCAAGAGACTGGCACCCTAAAACTCTCCCTTGATACCGTCCGACAAGAGGTAGAATCCATGGGCAAGCAACACCAGGCCATTGCCGTCCAGATGAGGAGCGAACTCGAAGAACCACTCGTTGCCTTCGCCGGCGCCATGAAGGAGCGTCGCAAGATCGTCCAGAACACCATCGAAAAGTTGCTGAAAGTCAAGGTACAGCAGACCCAAGCTGTGAACAAAACAAGAGACCGCTATGAGCAAGAATCTCTCAAGATCAAGGGATACCTCGCCCAGGGCCACATGGTCATGGGCCAGGAGGAACGCAAGAACAAGGCTAAACTCGAAAAAACACAGATCAGCCTCGCCAGCTCCAACGCCGACTACGAGGCTGCCGTCAAGGCCCTCGAAAAGACGACCGCCCGCTGGAACCAGGAATGGAAGGCCGCTGCTGACAAGTTCCAGGACCTGGAGGAGGAGAGACTGGATTTTACCAAGAGCAGTCTCTGGACCTTTGCTAACATTGCCTCCACGGTTTGCGTCAGCGATGACGCCTCGTGCGAGAAGATCCGGTTGTCACTGGAGAAGATGGAGGTCGAGAAGGATATTGCTACTTTCATCAAGGAGAAGGGCACCGGTCAGGAAATTCCGGATCCTCCCAAGTACATCAACTTTTGCCGGGGTGATGTCGATGCGCAATCCGAGATCTCGGTCGAGCCAGATTCCGACGCCTTCTCGGTAGCCCAGTTCCCAAGGAGCATCAACCCAGCATTCCGCTCGTCCTCGCCACAGCCTAGCACATACGAGTCGCACCATGATCCTAACAATGCTTTGTTGAAGACGCTAGGCCATGATATCTCTGTGGGTGTTAACGGCAGTCGCGAGACCACGGCCACACCGTCCAAACTTCCAACCATTCCGGCAGCGGCACTGACGATGCCACCTCAGCAACAACAGATTGAAGCCCCTCCTCCCCAACAACAACAACAACAACAACAACAACCGGCGCCACCGCAGCAGCAGCAACAATTGGTACAACAAAGACCGCAGCTACAGCAGAGGAGGACTACGCAGCACAGCCTTCACGAAGAACAGCGGAGGCAGCAACAGCAGGTGGCAAGAGCTCCGCAGAATGCGCGCGCCGCCAACAACGCTGAGTATGATGCAACTGATTCTACTCATATTCCGCATAGTCCACACCCGCTGGACGGCATGGCATTGCTCAGTCGCCCCCCAGGTCCAGTTTCTTCTGATCTTGATTTTAACGCAGTGCCATCAACCAGCACTACTGCCCGTCCCTCTCGCAGAGGAGACAAGAGTAGCGAATCGACGTTGGAAGAGCTACAACAACAGCTTCTACAGTCTGGACCGATGTCACCTGTTAAGCAAATACAACAGCAGCAACCACAGACGCCGCAAACCCCGCTCGATCTGGTTCCCGCTAATGGTGCACAGTCTGGCTCGGCCTCACCCGAGAAGAAGGAATTGCCCAAGAGGAAGAGTGGTTTCTTCGCTAACAATAGCCCGTTCAGGAGGAGGAGTACCAAGGAACTTCAGCAACAGGCCACTGGGAGCAGTGGGAGCAGGCAGACTTGGTATGGAGGACAGAGTGGACAGAGTAGTAGCATGGGCAACAGGACGCCCCGGACTAATGCTATTCCCACCAAGGAGAACAACACACCTCTCGGCATTGAACGTTCCGTCAGCCCTGATCCCATTGCTGCTAATGCCAGCTTGGCTCTGAATATTGGCGGAAACGTATTTGCGGTCGATGCGCTTGACAAGCGGAAGGGTCAGCAGCAGCAACAGCAGCAACCGGCACCCGATGATGATCCCATTGCCTTGGCGTTGGCCGAGTTAAAGGGCGTCACCAGCAATACTGGGAACCAAAGCAGCACGAGCCGGACTGAGATGAACAAGCAAATGTCTGTCCGCATGTCAGCCGACCACTACCACGGAATCGCCACTCCTGCTCCTCCTGGTGCTGGCGGTCCTCAGCAATCCGGCAACGTCTCCCCCGGTGGTCGCAACGCCAGCTCTAACAGCATGCACCACAGCCGAAGCAACAGTGACTTGGGCTTGCCACCCGTTATCCCCGGCGCCAGCAACGGCACGCGTGCCACTCCTCCGCCATCTTACGACGGCATGCAAGGCGCCATGGTACCAGTCTCGCGTCTTGGTGTGCCGCCTCCCGCTGTCACCAGCCGAGCCATGAAGGAATCCAGCCAAAAATTCCAAGCCCAAACGCGGAGTCTGTTCTCTAACGGAGGCAGCTCCAGCGCAGGAGACCAACGGTCCAGTTCCGGTTCCGCCAACTACCAAAGCCGTTCCCGCGGCGGGAGCACCGAGATCCCTCGCGCTGCCAGCCCCCGCCCTGGCTCTCGTGCAGCCTCCCCTCGACCCGGCAGTCATGCCGCTTATGGCAGCAGCTGGTCCGGTAACAACGCGCCCGACGATCGCGGCTACCGCTCCGCCTCGCCTAACCCCTACGGCGGCTCCTCGAACCCGGGGAGCATGAACAGCCGTCACGCGCACTCCCAATCCATGGGCCCCATGGGCATCCCGGCCCAAGGCCAACAACCTCGTCGCTCAGACACGCAGTACACACGCCACGGAAGCATGGACTACCGCGGGTCTTCATCCAACATGTACCAAGCTGGTGGCGGTAGCGGCGCCGTGTCACCGGTGGACATGGCTCGGTCTGTGTCTCCTTCGCCTTTTACCAGCGGAGTCAACCGCCCGGGATCGAGTCTCGACCATACACAAAACCATATGCAATTGGCGCACTACGGACCGGGTGGGCAAGGGCAGCCGGATGATGGGTACACGAGCGGCAGCTCGATGCGCGGACGGTATGGCACACAATCTAGTAGGCCAGATAGAGAGACGATGACGGGGACGAGGATGAGTTTCTACGGTGATGGACAGATGGTACCGGCTTCGATGATGGCGGGCGGCGGCGGAACGGTGCATGGTCGCGGGAGGAGTAGGAGTGTGGTGGATGCGGCACGAGGAGGGGCACCACCGGGAGGTGGACAGGGGCAGTATACAAGGGATGGGAGGGTTATTCTTCATTTTGGTGAGTTTTCTTTTCTTTATTTTCCATCACTATAGCAAGCCAATGATTGGAGAGATTGGGATGCTAACGGTCATGATGAAACAGCGAAAGCGATGTACATGTACCAAGCGGCCATTGCGGAGGAGCTGGGCTTTGCCAAGGGCGACATCCTGGCGGTGCTGAGACATCAGGATGATGGATGGTGGGAGGCAACGGTGCATGGTGGAAATGGACAGGTTGGGTTGGTGCCGAGCAATTACTTGCAGGTGTTGTGAGGGGAGCTCGGACGGGATTGTGAAGGGGAGAGTGTATGCATAGCCAGCGCTTGTTGATGTTGGATTCTTTTCTTGTTGAACTTGACTCGTTTATAGCAGGATACCTTGAAGGCGTTGTTGAGTTTTGTAAATACCATGAGAGAATGGGAATTTTGTAGCTACGAAAGTGTGGATAGTGAATGCTGAATATCATGTCTTTCAGGTTATGCTCCATTTTTATGGAAAGGTATCTTTTACACGTAGGTATGCTGACGATTGTCACAATGACCCCTTTCGCGATAGTAAACAAACGATGCATCACCCACTACCCTAACCCTTTGACTACCGTTTAACCGTTATTTGCCAAGCAGATACGTACCCGCCTGGTGACATCAGCGGCCAGCCCAACGGCTTTGCAATTGGGGACATTTCAGTTGGGTGTTTCGCTTAAACTTGGGAGAGGAAGAACTCCCCGCGACATGTGAAACTGGGCAGTAAGACGACCTATATTGGGGTGGGATTTGATCTTCCCCATCACAAGTCGTTCCAACCATCCATCCATCCCTTGTTCCCTCATCTGAGCCCGCTCACTCACTCTCTTTCCTCTCCCATGACTGTGTAGAGATCAACCCGAACCGGCGATATCGACCACCGGTAACCATCATTCGCCATGTCGGCCCACGACGATACTGAGCTCGACAAGTTTGAGCTGGGCACTGTTTCTGTAAGTCGCTGGTGATGATTGATTGATTGATTGATTGATTAGCCACGGGACACTTTCGAAGCGCTGACACAAAACGCAAATCACAGGAGAGCTATACTCAGATCAAGCAACAGTTGCGCGACATCAAAGATGCCCTATGCGATCTCGCCTACGAAATCCTCACCTCCAAGACCACCCAGAAGACGGTCATCTACTCAATTCTAGGCACCACCGCGTCCATCATCTTTTACGGCATGGCCATTATCATCTACATCTCTTGGTACAACAGATATCTACCCGCCCAGGTCACCACCGTGCCTCTACATCTTCAATATGGGTTTGTCCTCCCCTACCTTTCCCTTACCCCGAAAACCTTCGCAAACTAATAAGATAACCAAACCAAAAACAGCTACGGCCCAAACCCCTACGGCATCTCCCCCCTAACCTCCTACAACATCAAAACCAACCAACCCTACGACATCACCGTCACCCTCAACCTTCCCCGCTCTCCCACCAACGTCTACCGCGAAACCGGCAACTTCATGGTCGCCCTGCACCTCCTCAACGGCTCTCCCGAAATCCAGCGCGTCATCCAACCTCCCGTCCCGCCTCTCAACCCCGACAATCCTCTCACTGGCAAACCCGGCGGGCCAGACATTGCCTCCTTCATCACGCCCATCCCGCCCGCCGTGCCCGACCCCATCTCCCATCTGACGCACAACAAGATCCTGTTTAGTTCGACTCGCGCAGCCGTGATCCCTTACATTGACCCGCTGGTAGCCCAAGCGAAGCGCGTCATGTTTCTGGGCTACCACGTCCTGTTTCCCGAGCACGCCGAGATGGTTACCCTGCAAGTGCCGCTGGCGGAAAAGGTGCAGTTTCCTAGACGCAGCGGTAGGGCCGCGGCGAGGCTGGGGTTGGTGGGGGATGGGTCGCCGACGAGTTTGCTGGTGGAGGTGCAGGCAGGACAAAAGTTGCAGGTGTATGATGCCAAAGTGACCATGACGGCCAAGCTGGGCGGGCTGAGGTGGTTCATGTACCATCATCGGATTATCAGCTTTGTGGTGGGCACGTGGGTGGTGTGGGTGGGGGAGATGGTGTCGTTGGTGGTTGCGTGGGTGGTTGGGGGGTATTTGTTGGGTCGGATGCTGGAGGGCGGCAGCGGTGCGGTGGAAGAAGGGGAGGAGAGCAGAATGGGGAGGGATACCAAGGGCAAGAGAAAGGCGAGACTACATGAGGGCAGTGGAACGGGTGATGGCTATGATCCGGAGCATGAGACAAGCGAGAGTAGTAGCATGTCGGACACGGAGCGGACGTTCCCTAGCAGGTTCGGGGCGCCGCCGCTCAAGTATGAGCCTTGGATTAAGCAGGAGCAGGCGGAGGAAGAGAAGGAAAAGAGTGCGGCGGTGACCAAGGAAGAGGAGGATGAGGAAGATGATGATTTGTATGATTTGCCGGTGCACTTGCCGAGCGTGAGGGAGGCTGGACACGAGTTTCTGGATTCGGGGATTGGGTCGAGTGGGTATAGTGATGTGTCGAGCACGACGGCGGTGGGCAGTGGCAGTAGCAGTGGATTGACGGCTAGGAGGAGGAGAAAGGAGTAGGACTCGGACTATGGTTCTCTGATTCCTGTTGCTCGCAAGAAGGCACGCAATTGTAGGGCTTGTTAGGCTGGCTTGGGACTTTGGGGGGTAGGGATGGAAAGTATGGTTACATATGGTTATGGATGGCGTTTTCTTTTTCTCTTATTACTGATGGAGTTTTCATTGTTTGGGAGCATACCTACCTTGTGGAGGACTTGGGGCTTGGGACAGTACAGAATAACAAATTGCTTGGTTCTTATTCTCGTATGCTTCAGTTATGTGATCCCGCAAGTTGACCTTTAAGTTCAAATCGACCGTTTGCTCCAAATCGAGACAAGTCATGTTATATCGAACACAACGACTTGACATGTGATAGATACCGTGAGATCAATGATTTATCCCCTTGCTTTGCTGAATCAACCTATGTGTATGTTGGGCAGATACACACAGTTCTATCTATCAGCCTAACGCCAACACATCGGATCTCGATTTGCCTTGTTGGCGATATCTGGTGCCTGTCATCCACGAACACCTCAGCCTTGATAGCGGCAAGGGATAGAAAGCCCAAAGCGGGGCGCTTTCGCTGTATGACCTGTGATTATCCATCGCCAGCGAGCCGCTTGCTTGGCTGTTTAAGAGGAACTGAGGGAGTGCGTGAATGAAGCGAGGAACAATTGATGGAGAGTCCGTGCGCTTTTGACCTTTTTGAGCTCGTTGTTTCCTCCGTCCTCTTCCCCGTCTGAGTGAGCAGCATAGCATTGTTGGCCCGTGCTTCCAAGTCATTAACGACCTAACAAACGATGAGGTGGGGTCTCCACTTTTTTTCGGAATCAATCCCCTTCCCCTCCAGAAACTGAGAACAGATCAATCGATGACAATCACCGACCGACCGACCGTGAGCGTGACCCCTCGTCGTCCCCTCCCCTCCCCCAATTCAATTCAATTCCCCCCCAGCTGCTGCTCAAATTGATTGATTGATTGAACCTCACTTGTTGCAGTGGCATTTCTTCAGCCTCAACCGACTCATATTAAAACCGTCACATCTGTAATTTCCTGGTCTGGCTGAGGCTGCGAATGGACCGATGACGGTGCCTTTCTCGCTGAATAATTATTACTGGTAGGTTACTACCAATTTAGAGTTTGTTACAAATAAATCCAATTTCTCTCTGTTCTGAGCTTTGGGACAATGACATGCGCTGTGTGAGCTCGAGACGGGAGTGAGTGTACCTACCTACCTAGGTAAAAGACGCTCGGGGCAGGTTCGTGTCAGGTGGCAGGCAGCACGGCATCGGCCACCTTCGAGTTTCTTGCGTTTTCTGTTGATCTGGCAATTCGAAATGGGATAAAACCTAACTCAACCTACCTTTAAAATTGCCAAGGTGTGCAAGAGGAATTGAATTCCAACTTTAATCCTGCCTGTGCAAGTGAAGTCCTGCCGTACTTAGCACCACCTCATTGTTTTCAAGGGCAGGCAAGGTAAGGTAAGGTAAGGTAAGGTAATTAGGTGAGCAACTAACCGCCTCGTTTTGGTCGGTGGCCGTGTCAAGCGCGAACCGTGGACCGGCCCAACCCCTCTCCACCTCTTGTTTTAATCGAACCCGCTGCCTGTAGCTTGTACCTACTCCCGAAAGAGAAGGAGACAGAAGTGTACATCTCCAACTCGAGACTCGCACCCCTTCCATTCCTTCAACACTGCTATCCTATCCTCCACTGTCCCAGAAGTAGACTACTCAGCAACTAAGACAACGAAGCGCGCCCACCAGACCCGTCTCGTGCCTTCTTGTCACGGACGCGGGCCGCCGCCCCATTCCATTCTCCAGACAAGCAGTTAGGCATTACAACTTATCTGTACCGACCAGCGATACCCATCCATCCGTCCCACCCTTACCGATACCTACACCTGTTTCTGTCGTCACTTTGCCTGCAACAAGCCACCAGCAAGCAACGAACACGGCCAACGCCCCTCCATTTACGCAACAACATAAACATACCTACCTACCTAGCTACCACCCAGCTTGCCTCTTTTTCTCGTTTACCAGCTATACCAGTAGAAACGCGAAGAATACATTCTCTTACTACAACATCGTACCACCGCCGACGTGCCCGCGCCCTGTCTCCCCCGCTTTCCCACCTTCGCGAGACCGGCCGTGCCATTACAACCCACAACACCAACCGCTTAGGTCCACCCACGTAGAACAACATAGGCCCTTGGCCGAGGCACGACAACCGACAAAATGCCCTGTTTCAAGGGCATTGCCGTGAGCATTCACGCCAACGGAGCGCCCCTACCCGAATATGGCATTCAGAAACAGTCCCGCGTCTCGCGAA
Organism: Neurospora tetrasperma FGSC 2508; assembly: GCF_000213175.1. Taxonomy (NCBI): domain Eukaryota; kingdom Fungi; phylum Ascomycota; class Sordariomycetes; order Sordariales; family Sordariaceae; genus Neurospora; species Neurospora tetrasperma. The sequence goes on along the minus strand of NW_009799104.1, from coordinate 691,221 downwards.
TCAACACCTACATCCCCGTACCTCAGCCCCAGATCAGCCCCGACTCTGGCAAGCCCGAGGCCGCCAAGTTCGCCATCTCCATCACCCTGCTCACCCCAGGTCTGGCGATACCCTACTCGACACCCAAGGCCACGGAGAACAATCCCTATCCGAAGCCGGCCTTTGTCGGCACCATGCCCACCAGCACGGGCGAGCGCGGAAAGTACCATGGCGTTGTGGCTCCTTACATTCCTATGACGAATAGTGAGAACGAGACCATCGCTGCCTACATTTACTTTGACGGCAGGGCCAAGGAAGAAGTAGCTACTCTATTGCGCCCCGGCGAGGAAACCTGGGTCAATAGCAGGTGGGTTCAGGTACCCCCATCTGAAGGCGGAGGTTTAGCCGAGCGCGAGTTCCTCTTCCGCGAGGTCGGTCTCGAGAGATGGCTTAACGGCCTGGATCTCCAAGGCCATGACGCCGCCGAGAAGCTCGAGCGCCGCAGGCAAAAGTTCGAGAAGCGCCGTAGGAGGCAAAAGGCCATTTCCGAGGGCAACGCAGCTTCGGGCCGTCTGCAGGGTACCCTTAGGTATGGATCCGAAGACAGGCCGGTCGAGGCCGTAGACGAAGATGCCTCGCTTTCCTCCTCGGATGACGACGAGCCCCCCGAGGCCACTGGGCAGATTAAGGTGGCCATGTTCCGCGTTATTGCGTCTGGTGAAATCAAAAAGGGAGAATACAGTCCCCAGTTCGACGCCCATGATGACGATGACGAGGAAGGCGGCTCCAAGAGCGGCAACAATGGGATCGATGCGGATGTGGAGCACACCACTAGCTTTGCAAAGCCCAAGACACTTGATCCGAAAACTATTAGCACTCAGACAGTGACCGGTATTGACGGTCCAGAGAAGCCTTATGCCGTTTTTACCTTTTTCTACCGCGGCGAGCGTAAGTCCCATAACCAAAGCACAAAGACAAACAGTAGACTGACCCACGTTGATTACAGGCCAACTACAGAAGATGGGCGTCCTAGCCTCCGAGAAGCAGCAAGTTACCAGTCCAACTGCCGCCAAGCGACGATCCGCACAGCTCGACTTCTCCAGCCTGGGACCTTTAAAGAAGCAAGGTACCGTGGGCTTCTCGACGTTCCGTGATCGCGATGCAGAGCCGAGGCCGAAGAAGTCGCGCAAGAACACCAATGGCAAGGCCGGTGCCATGGATGAAGATAGCGATGACGAAGATGACGACGACGATATCAGCGACAAGATGCTTGCTAATGACGAAGACAATGTCGACCCTTCCAAGCAGGGTCCAGAGGACGTCAAGTTTACTGGAGAGTTGGCGGATGGAGTAAATCGCATAAAGGTGTGTGGCCCCGTGGTATTTATTTCTAGTGTCAACTTTCAGTGAACTGACACCCTCAACAGCTCAAGCGTGCTCACGACGCGGGTCAAAGCAGCACCACTGGTACACAAGCTGGAGGTGCCGCCCCAGAGAACGGAAGCGCGCCAGGAACGACCGCTGGCCTGTCATCACTATTCCCCAAGAGCCTAACCGGCGAGGCCGCCGCTGTGGGTAGTCCCATGAAGAAGGCTCGTGCGAGCGTAGACGACGTGGGCAGTGATGTGAAGCCACTGGGCGGCAGCTCTTTCGTGCCTTCGGTGCCATCAGGTCCTAATGGGATACTCGCCCAAGCCGCGGAGACGCCTCTACCGCAGACGATGGGTGGTGAGATGGACGAGGAGGAGCTATAGGACACTCTCAAAGCTCGCCATGACACCCGCTGGCTTTCCAAGAGGGCTAGATGTACCAGGAAGCTACAGCGGTGGTCTGACAGGCGGGGTAAGATGAGATCTTCTCATGCCACTGAATGATTTCGTCGAAAGATGAGGAGTGTCAAGCTGAGAGATCACTAAGGAAGGAAGTGACACGCAGGGGCTGAGATTTCATCTGCAATGCCCTGGGTGAAGGGCATCATAAATCAGTGCCCGCCCAACATTGACTTGGTGCTCCGTATGCATAAGATCAGGTGCCCGGCGGGAAGCGGTTTACGGGAAAATGATACAGCGAAAAAGATACCACGCCCGAAAAAAAAAAACAGACAAAATCAACTCGATTAACCAAACCAACTTTGTTCTCTTCTCTTCTCTTCTCTGTATTCTCGGAAACTTGTTATACACACACAAAGCTTCTCGTTTGTCTTTACTATATTATGTCGCAAAGACACTGCCGAACTGCCCTTACCGATCAATGGCTAGCGTTTGTTTTCTGTGTAAACTCATCGCGATTTTGCATAAGAGTAGGAGTCAGGGTGGATTCCCAATGAGAAAAAAAAGAGAAACCGAGACCAACGAAGATCGTATGTCGGGCTACTTCAGTTCGGGTGATGAAGAGAATAGAAGAGAAAAGAAGAGAAGAGAAGCGGAGAGCAGGGAAGGGGGGAGGGAGGAAGGAAGGAAGGCAAAAGGATATCGGACTCATGCAAAAAGGGGGGGAATATCACCACCAAGAAGCGGAAATGTTTGTTTTTCTTCTCTTTGTTTTTTTTTGTGTTCTGTATCGTATAGCTTTGACTTTGACTTGGACTGCGTCTTCTTGAAAGTGTATAGAACAAGTGTGACATGGACAGGGACAAGAAGGGACAAGAAGGGGCAAAGAGGCAGACAGACAGACAGAGCTTATACGGCATTCATGTTGATTGCATGGTTTATATTGATGAAAGAAAAGAATGAATTCGTTTTCGAACTCAGAATCAGGGAGACAGACAGGCTTCCATTGTTTGAAAAGGATGAGTTGCGGAAATGTTTCAAAACAACTTACTATACTTAGTGTACCTTGATAAGCTAAAGCTATGCTAGGTTGAGCTAAGCTAAGCTATGCTAAAGTTAAGCTATGCTATGCTATACTGAGTAAGGAATACAGCGGTTATATTTAAGATCAAGTTCCAAAGCCAAGTTCCAAAAACAAAGCACATAAAGTGGTACATTATCAGGCCTGGTACCAACCAACCAACCAACCTACCTTAACCAAACCTACCTGAACCATATAAGACTCATTCTATGTAGTTGTCCCACACATGAAATGGTGAAGAATCTGTAGCGGTGGACCAGTTGAGAGGTTGAGTTGAGTTGAACTGAACTGAATCTCAGTGATCGTATCTGAAGCAAAAGCGATGAACTCCTGCCGCCATGTTGCTTAACAAACAGGGGAAATATAATAGCAGGTTGTGAGAGAAAGTGAACGCTTAAATAAAAGAAATCACCAGTCTTGTTATTGGTATCATCCCTATAGACATACACACGCAAACAAGTAATACGATAGATGAACATGGGAAGAGCTCTCCCTTATGATGTGAATAGTAATTTCATTCAAACAGTCCAGCAACAACACGACTGACACGAGCGGATTCCCCCGTTTGTCCGGCATCACTCTTATCTTCCGAAAAGTGTCCCTCCTTTTTCCGCATATCTATAATGAACCAATCCCCTGCATTCTTCTCCCACTCAATGTATATCCATCCATTATTTTTCCTCCTTTTTTTGGTCAGTACTTACACTCCCACCCATACTAACGCTAACCCCCCCC
>NW_009799104.1:671585-687019 GCF_000213175.1 Neurospora tetrasperma FGSC 2508 | reverse complement strand
AACCCCCCCCCCCCCCCCCCCCTTTGACCCAAAACTTTTGTATTCCCTGTTTTGTTCATTTTTTCCCCCTTACTTCCGTACTCCCATGTCATGAAAAGTACTTTCTTTCAGTTCAAGTTCCAAGTTCCCCCATTTCCTCCTCACACCTTCTCTCCCCTTGCTGTTTCTCGTGTGCTCGCACTTGATTTATACAATCATTTGCGCGACACCCGCTCCACCCAGCGTCTTGCTTCCCACAAATGCCTGGCCCTTGAGCGCCGCCAGAGCGTAGCAGATACCCGTGAACGAAAGGAAGATGCCGGGGACAAGGAGGGACGTGGTGCGATCGATGCAGGACAAGAAGACAACGACGGCCATGACGCCGTAAGCGGCGGCGCGCGTGTAGTTGGTCGAGATCTTGCGGATGAGGTTGTCGAAGGTGGGCGAGGTCGGGCAGATGCGGAGGAGGAGAGGGACTTCGACGAAGAGAATCACAAAGGAGAAGCACCTGTGTGTGTGACGCGGGATTAGTGGTCTTGAAGGGGGGAAAGAGGGGAGTGAAGAAATGGCAGAGCATCTTACAGAGTGATGACAGAGAAGACGATGATGATGGGTCTAAAGGTGAAGATGTTGGCAATGCCAAGGGCAAAGCAGAGGATCATGGAGAGAATGCCGAGCCTGCGAGACGTGGTTGATTAGCTTTTCTGCTTCTTGGCTTCATGTGATGGGAATGTCTGTCTCTGGTCTGTTGGGTTTATCTTCGACGGCTGAAGAGCTGTCAAGAAAACAGCTCCAGCTGCTTCAAGCTTGCTCTCGAGGAGCATCGACAGAGACGGTGCGTAAGACGTAGCTAACTTGCGCCGGCTACACAAGGAAAGAGACTGTGTGTGCTCACCATTGTCCATAGATACCTATAGGAAAACATTTCAGTCAGCAAGGTGCTCGTTGCATCATGATGAGCAGATCCCCGTTACACATCCCATCGGCGTCGGTGGAGCTTGCGCCGACGCCGAGGGGGATCAGCGCCGGGGAGGGGCGGAGGGGCAGATTGTACGGATGGGGAGGAGAAGAAAAGAAAGACACATACTGAAGTTGCGCGTCGCGAATTCGTCCTTGAGCGTCATCTTGGCTGGATTTCTGAAGCTATTCGTTTACTCCTTTTTTCTTCTGTGTTTGGTGGTTTGGTCGTGCCTGCCGATTTGTATCTTGCTACTTGCGCAAGATGTTTCGTAACTCGTAGTTCAAAGTTCGTTTCGTTTCGTAAAAGTCGTCGTTTACTAGCTCGCTCGCGAGTAGTTGTAGTTTGTTGCTTGGTTGTTGGGAGCGGGTAGTTGAGGAGGAGAGTTGATTATTGAGGGACCTATCCGGCGGTCTTTGTTGCTGTCGCTTCCACTCGCTTGCTGTAGGAAACAGGTGGTTGGTTGGTTGGTGGTTGCTTCGTTCGTTTCGGCAACAATGGGAATTGACAGTAGTACGACCTGGGTTCCCCCTTGATGTCCTTTTCCAAAGAGGCTTTATGCTCGGTGCTGTAGGCCGTTTATTGTGTTGTCGTGTCCTGCCGAATCGCCTTGTGGAGAGAAAAGGAAAGCGCGAGAGAAAGAGGTGAACAAAGTATGAGGCTGGGCGGTAAAGAGAAGATCCTCCAGTCGGTCGGGTCGGATCTCCGTCCGTCGACAGAGTCGGTATGGTCCAAATGCCGATGCTGGATCTGGATGGGGTCTGGGTTGGGGTCGTCGACCGGCGAGTGGCGGGCTACCCGGGAAACAGTGGGTTTCTGTATTGGTTTGTTGAGAGGGGATCTTGAGGTTTCGGTTTACTGAGAAGCCACTGATAGTCAAATCAACGATTGTTGAAGAGCTCGTGAGGGTTATAGCAGCAGTCGACGTAATGTGAAGTGATGTGAGACCGGGAAGTGATTAGTTGTGAAGGAGGAGGTTCCGCCAAAAGTAACGTAAGCCTCAACTGATTGGAGGTTGACAGATGGCATTCGTAGCGGTTCGACGCCCTGCAACAGAAGGTACAATGGGCATGCCAAGGGCCCAAGGTGAGCGCCAAGTAGGAGTGTGGCCGGTGCTTTCAAGTGCCGGCCTAACAGTGGCGGTGCTGCTATGCCTGGCTGCCGGGCCTGCTAGGTTCAAGTTGTGTCACGCTTGCCCGGTCTAGCGTGTAAACGGATGCGCTGAGCCGTTGATTGGACCCCTTGTTCTTTCTGTTCACTGAGTGCTCCCTTGATGAAACCGAAAGGGAGCTTCGATGAAGCACTTTGAGTTCAACAAGCGAGGGGATAACGATTTTGAGCCTATTTAACGGTTTCAGGGTCAGGGGACTTCTTCATGTACTTGTTTCCCCTGTAGTAGCCCACGCTATGGCATAAATGCTTATCGCTCATGTGATGTTGCTCTTCTCATCCATCAACATCATCAAGTTGCCAGGCAGCACCTTTGGTCTTTGTTGGAAGCCTCGTTCGCTGACGACGACGTTACGCGGCCCATCTGATAGATGATGCCTCTCTCGCTAGCCTCTCGGTAGCAAGTGAGCGGTCATCGTCATGGAATGTTCCAGCGAGTGACATGCCACAAGCCAAAGGCTTGGGCCTCTAAGCCAAGCCTACTTCCGAGATCGCCAACTGAACATCTCAATGCCAAGCATGGGACGACCTGATGACGGTAAACTTCGTTTATCATCGTGGACCCCTATTCCTCTGTTTTCATACACAATGTATCGAGAAAGTTTTACCCCTCAGCATCAACAGTCGAAAGCCAGACTCGGCTTCCTCCATCTTCTTCCCTTCGTTACACATGAAGCAAGCAGCAACACATACACCAGAAAGACAGGCGCGCAGAAAAGATATCCTCGTTCACTCATGCACGCAAACGCAATAGTCCCGTCTTTTGGACATTTCTTTGATTTCGTTGGTATTCTTCCACCTCTTCAGATAATCAAAACATCAATGCACCATCTCCCCCCTAGAGAAGGACAAGCTTGAAAATGTCGTTGAAGACGAACCACTGGCCAGAGGCGTCCTGGGAGAGCTGGAAAGCCTGAGAGTAGCCAAGAGGGCGCTGCTCGTCATCGACCTGTCCGGGATGTTAGATGGCAACAGTCTTGTGCTGCAGCGTTTACAAATGTCACTTACAATAAGCTGGCCGGTAACAAGAATGATGATACCACCGGTGGCGGTGGGCTGGGCATCGGGCGGGCCGTACTCGTGCTTGACCTTCTGGAATGGGAGAGACTGTTGGGTTGCTCTGTCAGTTTCCCTGACCCTCATATCCCTACGGCTTTTGGTTCGGCAGGCGCAGACTTACAGTAAGCTTCTCAGTAATACCCTGGGCACCGAGAGACTGGGCACCCTCGAAGGTGAGCATAGAGTTGTCGCGCTGTATGGTGGTGTGATTATGTCAGCATATATGTCCATCTCTTGTGCACTCGTCGACATGCGCGTGTACGTCATGAATGAGCGCATCCTTGTCGGCTTCGGTGAAAAGTTTGGGAGAGGGAATCGTACGTAGAGACCAGCGAGGTTCTTGCGGTCGGAATCGAAGGTAGAGTAGTAGTGGGCAACGAATTGCGCTGTTAGGCGAAAAAAGCGTGGTGTTAGGTTCAGCTCAGTCGATTGCGACAGCAATGGTCATCATGGTGAAAGCGCTGTTCTGGTCTGCCCGCCTCTTGCCCTCGTTCTGCTCAGGCCCTCCTCTTTCTAGAGACTTGATCCCCATATCGTCTAAATGTTCACCGGTAACGTCGAAGGGGGAGCGGCTCGAGCTCGTGCATGGTCGGATTCTACTCACTGGCGATAGCGGTGAAGTCTGTCATGGAAGCCAAGAGGTTAGCAATCATGATACTCTCTGTTGTTTATTGACTGCCATCGCGGCGATAACACAGTAGTCATGGGAAAGCTGGATTGGGCTGGACCGAGAACTTCGACCGAGAGCCTGTCTGGCTGTGTGCCTGCTCGTGCGGCCTCCCCGGCTCATTGTTGGCCATGCGTACTTACCGAGAGACATTTTGGCGGTTGTTTTGCTGGAAACTTTTTATAAAGGTTTCGAAATGAGTAATATGCAAGAGTATGGCTAGAGCAAGACGTCGGGCAGAAGAAGCGGAGGAAAAGAGAATCGGTGAATGGCGGGTGGTGTTGATATTATATTGGCCTCTTTCGTAGTTCGAAGTTTGTCAGTACCCAATGATGGGGGCTGGTGGGGGGGGGAATATCAGGTGCCCACTCACTACTGCTGGGGAGGGACGACAGGCTGTTGTTGCCCGCCCAAGGCGCTATGGCGACTGCGTGCCGTCTGCCTTGTGCCTGGGCTGTGGCCGGGCTGTGGCCTGTGACTGACCGATCGCGATACCGTTCGCAGAAGTGAAGGTTCACGGTGGGGTTAAATTTTGGTCTCAGCTAAAAGCGGGGTACTGTCACGCCCGGCAGGCGGCTGGCTGTGCGATCGCGCTGTGAGTGGTCCAAGCTTTCCTTTCCATTTGCTTCTCGCCAGCATAAAATTCGCGGCAGGGGTTTTGAAGCTTTTTCTTTTCAACTTTTTTTCCGTCCCAACTTCTTGCGTCTCTGTTTGGCCCGCGATGCCATCACAACAGAGATAATTGGCGCACCGGTGCCGTCGTTGACTAACTTCAAACAGGTAAGACATAATTCGCATTTTTTTTTTGTGTACCAATCCCCCCACGGATGATGACTTATTCTTCTTCAAACAACTGAATCTCTATGTTGAACACTTAATATATCAAGCTCAACAGTCTGACACACCTTGCAAACCTTTGCTTTTTTTCTCAACTCTATAACCAATGCGTCTGTCTGATATCACAGAAGGCTAACGATTGGTGCAGAATTCTTGTAGACAAATGTCGACAGCTTTTTTTGCTACAAACATCATGGACGGCATGCTACCCTAGGCTGCCTGGTTGCCCGCCTGGCGAGGTCTAGTCGGCGACGATCTGTTGCGATCTTGACAGAAGTTAAAACACCGCGAAGATGGACCTTGTCATGGCTAGCAACTAGGAGCCACAGGACGCTGCGAGATTCCATGACGACTAATTGTTTTTGCACCAAGTGGTGGCCGTGGTCGGAACAGATGTGGTATGGTCAGAGACGGCACATCCGCCGCGTCCAAGTCGCGATTGGGCACCAGACGCACTGGAAAAGAATCTGAAGGTGGTCGTGGACTCGATGACATACATGGTGTATCAGAGTTCTGGTATCGCTGGGGAAGGTCCTTCTGGGCAGCTTCATCACAACCATGCTAGTGTTGCATATGATGCTGTTGTAACATAACGTTATCATACCATAAAAAGGTACGACTTCTCCCTACTCCGTCTCTTCCTCTCACCTTCCCATCACCATTCTTCTCCTTTCCATTGCTGCTGTACATGATGATAAAAGGGATTCCTATGCCTTCGGGTGATGAGGTATTGATACAGCCATACGTGGACTGTACCAATTGTTCCTTCTGAGATTACAGCTTGCATTCACTTCCTGTCTAGCCCAAAACACACCCATTGGAACCCATCAGCAAGCAAGAGAGACATGGCTAACGTGCTCTCTTCAGATGGAAACTTGTTTCATATGAAAGAATGTGAAAGACACGGGCGTGGAGAGCAGATCCGAGGACGGTGGGCCTTGGCTCGCCCTTGCTCCGATTAGCTCCAGCTTTATATAGTGTATTGAAATGAAACATCATTGGACTCTACATCCGAGCTCGCCCAATTCAGCGCATGTGATCGTGTTGAAGCCTTTCCCGTCTACTGAAAGTGACTGAACACTTCTTCCCTTGCAGCGGACAAGATGGACGATTTCTATACTGGTCTATTTACTCACAGTTGGCCGGACATGCCCAGCAAGCTGTCTGTCACTGACGAACAAAGCACATTCACCCGAGACTTTAGAAACAGCATTGAACTAACTCCGGAGGGACATGCACAGACAAGCTTGCATTATCATCCATCCTGAGGAAAGTGGTTAACAGTCCGCATCATATACCAAAGTAGGCAGACTCCAGTCCCCCGTTATCATAGCACATGCCATCACATATCAGATGCCTTGGGTTCCCATCTGGTCTCTTTGGTCTCCCATGTCCATCTGACAGACGCATATAGGAACCCTTCCCTAGCTCTTCCGTCCGATGTAGATTAGCCTCTTCTTTCTCTTCATTCATCTTTGACATCTGACATTTCAACATATGGGTTATAACTACAACCGAGTATCACCACGGTATGCCATGTTCGAAAACTGTTGTTGCTTACTTTTTTTTCGTGGAAGTAATTAGTATCACAATCCGTCTCGTTCCGTGTAACTCGACCAGAGAACGAACGACCCATAAACACCATAGTATAAACTATAGGATAGGTATACCGGTCAATGCCACGAAAAGGCCAAGGGGCTGTCGTCCTCTCTCAATTGAGAACAAACAACAAAGCCCAACCAATCACCTGTTGCCAATTACATTACATTCTATGTATGATTGTGGTGATCTCTCTGGGGGTCAACCAACTAGGACCAACTAGACGTGTAACTTCCCCGCGATTTTGGCGACTTCCTCAGGCGAAACCCCCTTGAGGAGTTGAGGTAGACGAGTAAGTAGGTACAGACTTGTACACTGCATGTAGAAAAAAAGAAAAAAAAGCGACAAATTAGTCTTGTGATCGATCAAATGATTATCGAAATAGGAAACGACGCGGGTTTCGTGCTACGAAACATACTGTGGAAACAAAAAGCTGGGGTTGAGTGTGTCATGGGGATGGATGGGTTCGTTAGAGACAGGTCGGTGGTAAATATGTATGTATGTATGTATATACAGTAGTACCTGGATCGACCTTGCTTGAGAGATGAACGGCGATTTGTGTGTGTGTGTGTGTGTGTGTGTGTGTTTGACCGCCTTACCTTTCGGCGATCTCGGCTGTAGTGTACCTGGTAGATGTCTTGCATGAAACGGCCAAGTTATCAGCAGTTTCTACATATGTATTCAGGTTGTTTCTCGGTTATGTTTTGCCTTGAACCATAGGTTTGTCTTTGCTGTGGGCACTGCAGAGAGAGCTGTTGTTGAAAAACACTGTGGGAAACGGACGCAGCGAGGGAATGACATAATACATGGCTGGTATCATGCAAGTTGTTGTACCAAAGAGTTTTTCTGGGCGTATCAAGAATTGAATGGTCCGTCATACAAGTTTGCAGTGGGTTTGTTTCTTGTGCCGCGATTGTGTAGGTTCAAATCGGCTTCCCCGCGATCTTGGCTTTTCGGGATGACTGTTCCGATTTGTGGTTGTTCGAGTTTCTGTTAACTAAGAAAACCGACATTGTTGCCACGAGAGGAGGTTGTTCAACAATTGAAAGGTCAAAGGGTTCTCCCCGTTGTTGTATGTGGGATGATATGACGGATGTTATGTAGTCCTGGAGCTTGACGATCAAATGGGGATTGCGTCATTTGAAGGTTTGATTTCTTGTCGACCCTTCTTCGAGATTCCCTCTCTTCCCAGAAGAAAAGAGGGATCACAATCTCGAGATTCATTCGCTTGAATTTTACGACTAGCGCATGGACACGATAAAAAGAAGGTACCTTTTGTAAAAGACCGAAACCTTTGCTATCGTGAACGGCGGCTAAGAGCTATGGTACAATACGTGTTCGGCTGGCAAGGAGCCAACACGTTCAGCCCCAGTCTGACGAGATCAAGACTGGTACCTGTCGTATACTTTGAACTTCATATATAGCTCGTAAATATGCAAGAGGTGCGTCAAATCGCGTAGAAGCTTGCCCTGGCGTAAAGAAGCGGTCACCGTTGGGTTTAGGCACAACGTTGTGTTTCGGATGTGATTGGCCTGGGGCTTTGCGAATTGTCTACTCTTTTTTTGGGGCTTGCTGCATTCCCAACATCTCTTGGGACCGAGAGGGAAGATGAGAAGAGGAGGAGATGAGGGGAACGGCCCGGAGTCTTGGACTTTTTCACCGGAGCTGTCGTCTCGCTAGTAGAGTGCGTCGGTAGTAGCCTCACTACAGTACGATAACCATGACAACAACACTTTGTGCTCTTGTTCACTGGTGTTGTTTTCGAGGAAGGTCTCATCAAGAATAATATCGAGACCCAGGAGCATGTCATGAAGTGGAGGGGAAAGAAGGGCAGATCAGTACTACACGCCCCACCTACATATTCAAAGTGTATCCGTTCTCCGTCTCGGGGCCTGATGCTCGATAGGAACAAAACAAACGTGCTCGAGCTGGCTGTTGATAGACAGAAAGGAGGAGCAGGGAGAGACGGAAGGACGGAAAAAGAAAAGGGGAACAATCAGATGTCCAATGTTATGAACTACTACTGTAGTAAAAACTCTGCACGTCACTTGGGCCTCGATTGCAGAGCTGGGCCGTTTGAGAAGGAACTCTTCAGTGTTAGGGCAGCTTCCTTCCTTTTGGCAGCTCGTCGTTGCATCTCAAAGAGGTGGGGCAATGGTGGGGTAGAGATATGACGGGGCCTCGGGTGCCAGGGGATGACTGAAAGGGGTTTAACGCTGGAAAACCTGAAATGTTCTTTGAGGCGGCGCTGCCAGGGGAAGCTTTGAGGCGTGCGGGCACCTTGATGAGCACCGCGGGCAGGGCAGGGCACCTCACTTCAGCCGGAGTCGGTTGAGTGCTCGAGCTGTCTGTGAACCGGGCTATCTTGAAACTACAACATTGGATTTTGAATAGAGGACTAAAAGAGAGGGTTGTGATGACAGCAGTTATTTGATACTCATAATGAATGAATGGACTCGGCTGGGCTGCAGAATTTGACGGTCAGATGGCTACATTGTGAAGAGCAGGCACTGCACTGCAGTAGACTCGATCAGGAACCGGTCGAATCGTACCGTGTAACAGTACAATGAATGATACTGTATATGCCCCATCAGATGACGGCTTTTGGCGGTACTTTTGCGGTACCATGGCGGTTGAATCGCCAAATGACGATGAGGGGCATTGGGGCACTTTGTCCTAAGCCCAATGAGGCCATTGACGATGCACATGCTATTGCAGATGAATGCCCCAATTGGTCATGGAAGCAGACAGTTCATTGTGCGGATAGACAGTCGTCGGGACAGTATTTCGAGTATTAGTGCGGCATGCATGATGAAGTGACGGACATTCTCAGTCTCTCACAGGTTCCAGTCTGCTGTTTGTACATAACAAAGACGATATAAGTGGCCAGCGCGCCGCCCACCGAGTTCATTCCATCGCCAATACCTACATTTGTTTCCATTATTACTTCGACCTGCAACAACTTACTCGATCGACCTGACTCAAGCTTCTTTAAAGAACAGGGAAAGCAAGAGAGGCCATCATCCATCCATCTTACTCTTTCAAGTTTCCCAATTGACCCCAACTCAACCCTTCCTATGAACCTAATCGCCCGTCAACACCACCACCATTATACTTGCGTTGTCAACACGGAACCTTATCTCTAGGTGAGTGCAGTACCGTGGCACACGCCATCCATCCATCCCATCCGTCTGATTCAGCTTCCACGGGCTTGAGCAAGCGCCGGCCTTCCTGCTGGCACCTTGACACATGCCGTCCCCCACCATCCATCTTTTCCATCCTGCCCCAACATCTGCCCAGCCACGACATGGACACAACACCACCTTCCATGTCAACCTCACCGAGCCATCGAAGTCTTCGTAACCCCGAATTGGCAGAAGGGGTACGGATAATATGAAGCCATTCGTGGAGCTGAGAAGCTGGGAAAGGACAAAAGGGCATCAACTTGAAGCTTGTACATGTGCAAGCGGATGGGCAATGGTGATCTCCTTCTTTCCCGCGATAGCCATGTCCAGACATGGAAGCTCATCATCCAGCTACATGTACTGCTATTGCAAAGAAAAGTACCCGGCATCGTCTTATCAGACAGTACCGGGCTTCTCGGTACAAGTTTCCATGGCAGTGACAAGACTTCTTATCTTGTGAGGCGGAAGGCTGCGTGAGCAAAGTCTTGGAATACCTTTTCACGATGCCCCCTAACAAAGAAGAGAGCCGCGCCAACCGAACAGCCGAGACGCACTGGATCCCAAGCGAATGGGCGCAAGCGCGGTGTTTCCAGACTATGGCGAACCGTCCAAACCCATAAGCGGTGACCAAGGGGGAGGCGATCCGGAAGCCCAGCTTCTCCGCCGGGTTGCCCCTTTCTGGCCGCACACTGCCGTATCACCACCCACAATATCACGAAAGCTCACCAAGCATACACACCCACTTCCCTCACCTTCAACACATCCTTGTGCTTACCAGGCGCACTTATCTTACATCCCAGTGTTCCTTTGACATCGGTTGCCATTGACTTGTTCCTGTGAATACATGGTAAAGAACCTGTGCTAACCCCAAGGCGCACGTTCCTGTTGTAGTCACTTTAGTACCGAGCCACTTACACGAGTGACTTCGATTTTGACGATACTACACGACCCATCATACCCGCCACTGCCTCTGATACCGACGTGCTTCACAGCTCGACAGCCATATCCAGAGAACCGAGACATTGGTCACTGAGCCAGATTTACCATTATACGCACGGTACATACATAGCTTCGACTCGTCCCGAGCCCAGATATCACCATGTCTACCACAGCATCCCAGCCTCCCATCCCCCCTAGACCGTCTAGGAGTACGGAAAAACAGCCAGCCCCAATGATCCCTCCACGCCCGCTTAAGAACCGCATCGATCGCTCCATGAGCCCGAACCCGAACCGCTTTGCGCCTTCGCCTCTTAACGAGGGTCCTATTCAACCCAAGTCTGCGCATCCCCTGCGCAACGGTCACAATGGCGAGGACATCAAGAGATCTACGTCTGTTGACCTGCCGTCCCTCGGCCAAGAGGGCATGGAATATGCCAACATCACCGAGAATCCTCCTTCCAGCGAGCAGAGTACTACCCCGGAGCAAACTAGGACCATCGGCCACGATCTCAAGCTCCATGCGCCCAAGCCGTCCCTGCCTCCTGCTCATGCCAAGCAGCGCATTATGGCTGTTACGCGCACCGATAGCGACAGAGCTGCGGCCTTTGGAATCGGCCGTCCCAGCAGCCACGACGAGTCTACACATGTCCTTCCGGCCAACAGGAGTCTCAAGAAAAAAGCTAGCACTACTAGCCAGCTGTCGGTGGACTTGGAAGACGAGCATGGTATTCCCCAGATTGGCCAGCAAGTGCCCATGTACAAGAACGCTGGTGATGTCCAGGCTCCATCGCCTGCTCCTGGCGCAACTGCCGAAAAGGCCAAGAATCATACTCGTAGAACTTCTTCCCGCGGCGGCCTTCCTCCCGGCAGCTATGGCCTTCATGGCCATGGTGTGTTTGCCGTGGACAAGCTTGAAAAGGCTTATTTTGACAAGCACCCCGAGGCGCTGAAGAAGGAGCACACGCCTTATCAATACGATCGTTCCAACGACTTCGCCATGAGCAGTGAGAACCTGAACAAGATTGTTCGTGAGACCGCCAGTCGTGGAGCGGGTCTTGGTAAGCATCATTTGTATGCATACTTTGCTATACTTGCTTCTGGCTAACATATTCTGCCCACAGGTGTCCAAAACTATCCCGGTACCCCCAGCGAGCAGATCGGATGGCAAGCCATCGAGGAGTCTACCTCCCGCGTCGCATCTCCCCGCCCTAGTTCCTCCCGGCGCAAGTCTCCTGTCAAGCCAACCTTTGCTGTACAAGACGACGGTGGGGAGCCCCGCGCTCTTGAGGAGGATGAAGAACCCAAAAACGTGATTCACGTGGATGAGCCCAGCCGTCGCCACTCCAGAGGCAAGTCCATGGACGGATCGGCACCGGTGGCTGAAGAGGAGGAAGAGTACACTGCGCCCATCCTTGCCGAGGATGAGGTTGCAAAGAACCCATCTCTTTATGATCACGAACCGGCCGTTGTGCCTGAGCGCCGCGAACATGCTGAGCACAAGAGCCGCCCGAATAGCAGACCGACCAGCATCTACAGGGAAAACTCTTACGAGATGCGCTCTACTCCTCTCGAGGATGTCGAGGAATATGAGCCCCTTTTCAGGGATGACGAACAACCCGCGAAGAAGCCTGAGGTGCCCTTGCGGCCCAAGACCGAACACAAGCGCCGCTTCCCCAGTGCTGACGTCTGGGAGGACGCCCCCAGCAGTACCATGTACACTGCCGAAGTTTCCACTCCGGAACCCTCCGCGGAGCAGCAAGAGGAAGAGGGTCAGGAGCAGGCCAAGCCCCAGGTAGAACCTCGCGAGGGCGAGACCTTTGCTCAAGCGTTTGCTCGTCAACAAGAAGAGCTTGCCGAAAAGGAAGCCCGGGAAAACGGTCCCGATGGTTTCGTCAAGTCGAGTATTCCCAAGTCTTCTTCGCACCAGCAAAAACCTTCCTGGGTTCAGGGCCAGCCCCATCTTCTGCAGGAAGTGAAGAAGGAGGCTGCCAAGGCTAGGCCGGCCATGGCTCAGAGGTTCCCTAGCCGCGATGTTTGGGAGGATAGCCCGGAGAGCTTGCAGCTGCAGACCGAGGTTTCTACCCCCCAGCAGGACGAGGAGCAGACGGAGGAGGCCACAGCCGAGTCTCCCCAAGTCTCTCCCCGTACAGAGTTGCCTGAGCCCAAGATCGACGAGAAGCTCGCCCAGAAGCCCGAGATCGAAGACAAGACCCCCGAGCCAAAGGAGCCTGCCCCCACTTCCGCCGTGGTCACAGAACGAAAGCCCTCGCCCCCGGTGATTCCCGCCCGCCCATCTCTTCCTTCGCGCCCATCCATCCCCGACCGTCCCAAGCCCAAGCCTGCCGCCAAGCCCGCCATTCCCGCCCGCCTCGTCAAGGCGTCTCCCACATCCGGCGGTCTCGAACCCGCCGAGGCCGCCGCTCCTCCGCGTCAAAAGCCCGCCGTCCCCGCTCGTCCGATGGGCTCTAAGATCGCCGCTTTGCAGGCCGGTTTCATGAACGACCTCAACAATCGCTTGCGTCTCGGCCCGCAAATGCCCGCTAAGAAGGAGGAGGCGCCGGCTGAGGAGCAGGAGAAGGAGGAGAAGAAGGAGAAGGTGCCGCTTAGTGATGCTAGGAAGGGCAGGGCGAGGGGTCCCCAGAGAAGGGCGCCTGCAGCTGCTAAGGCTGCTGCTGCGGCTGCTGCGGCGCCGGCACCGGCGGTGGTTGAGGAGAAGAAGGAGGTGGCTGGTCCGAAGTTGAGTTTCTCGGTTTCGATTAGTTATTGGGCTATTGACCCTGAGAGTGAGGAGGGTGGTGTTAGTGTTGGTGTTGCTGAGTTGAAGGCACTAGAAGAGGAGAAGCCTAAGGAGAAGACGGAAGAGGTTAAGGCTGAGTCCAAGACCGAGACTGAGGCTGAGAAGCCCACGCTCGAGAACGTCAAGGACGAGGCCAAGGTTGTGGTAGAAAAGCTTGCTCCTGAGCCTTTCCAGAATGAGGATCAGGAGGAGGCACCAAAGGAAGAGATAAAGGAGGAAAAGACCCCCGAGCCCGAGTCCGAGCCCAGTCCTCTCCCCGAGGCTATCACCCCCGAAGCACCAGGTGCTTTCCCCTCCACCCCCGCCATCGAGCGGGAGTTAAAGGCTCAGGAGGAGACCGAAGCCGAAACCGAGGCCGAATCTTCTGCTCCGGCTGATACCCCTACTTCGACCGAAGCTCCCGCTCCAGAACCCGTCGAAGCCAGAGAAGCTGAGACTGCTGCCTCTGAAGCCACCGAACAGGTAGAAGATAAGCGCGATGCTACTACTGCGTCAGCAAAGGCTGAGGCAGCAGCTGCTGATACCGAGGTTACTAACTCTTCTAACACTGGCTCTGTCCCCGACGAAGAGGCGCCAAAGGAGGAGGTCAAGTCCCTGGTGACCAACACAGCTGGAGAGACTATTGTCGCGGAGCATGTCACTAGAGATGGAAGTGGAAACGTGAAGCCTTTGGAGGTGGAGGATAAGGGTGGTGAGGAGGCTTAGGCTTAGGCTTATGCTTGGGCTTGGGCTGAGGCGTGAGTGGTTGGTTAGAAAGTTAAGTTTCTGCTGTGTGTGTATGTGTGTGGTCTATCATTTGAAAAGAAAGAGACACAAGGTGTAGTGGAAGCTGGTTGGCTGGTTAATAGAGGGTGTCGCCAATGCTTTTTATTTTATTTTTTTACTTTAGCGCCGTCAGCTTTGTTTCTGGCTTTTCCAGTACCTTGAAGGAGGGTTGAATACAAAAGGGATTCATTTACCTTGACTTCTTTTACATCGATCTCTCTTCCCTGTTCGTCTTTGGTGTGTGCTTTTGTAGACCTTTGTGATTAGCATGCTTAATAGCCTGTTTAGCATCCTCATCTGGTTGAACTAAACGGGGCAAAGACCAACGTTGCCTAAAATCGAAACAAGAGGTAGGTAAGTAAGCAGGTTGATAGATACCCGATACCCGTGAGTGTCCCGTGTGTTGCCAGAGTAGGTAGGCAAGTTCGCACCCACTCCACTAGGTAAAATGTATAGACAGCTTGAGGAACGATATGTGTGTATGTATCGAACTAGTAAGTGACAATCGAAAATACTAATCTACCTTTTTTGTTGTTTATCTT
Organism: Neurospora tetrasperma FGSC 2508; assembly: GCF_000213175.1. Lineage (NCBI taxonomy): Eukaryota > Fungi > Ascomycota > Sordariomycetes > Sordariales > Sordariaceae > Neurospora > Neurospora tetrasperma. The sequence continues at coordinate 672,522 of NW_009799104.1, read as the reverse complement.
GTCGCTTGCTAGCGAGTCGCCCCTCCCCCCTTTTCCCCTCTTTCCTTTAGTTAAGGGAGCGGGATAGTATGTGATAATTAGTAGGTAGGTAGACAGGCGTCATTTACTAGATATAAGTTACTGGGGACAGGTTTGTTAGCGCATAAATTTGTTGAAAAAGATAGGTAGATGGTCGTAAGACGTTAAGTTGAGAAAGATGATATCATAAACAAGAAGTTATCACAGTAGGCAAGACTTTGAACTCCGAACTTCCGAAATAGACTGCTTATATGGCTGCTTTTGTTAAAACCATCTTACTTTCTTACGTGCCACCACCACCACTACCCGTTCCGTAATCTGCTTCAACAGTAGTCCGTCTCGTACACGTCAACCATTGAAGATGCTCACAACAACAACAATACTCACCACCGACTGCCCTTGCGGCCCTCCTCCTCCTCCTCCTCCTCCTCCTCCTCCTCCTCCTCCTCCCATTCTTCTCACAAGCTTCCCCAATCGCCCTCCACCAGGAAAGTACAACTCTACTAATAAACCAAAACCTCCTGCGGCACCACCACCTCCTCCTCCTTTGGGGACCTTCTCCTGCAGGGGCTGTTGATGAGATTGTCAAGGCTTCTGGCTGGCGTAATGATGGAGGTGCTACTTTGTTTGCTTGACTTTAGTTTCAATTATTTTACTATTTTTTGAACCCGCTTGAGTTTAAAAGCGTTGTGGATATTGACCAATGTCTTCCTGGCTGAATCGCAAGTTCGAGATGTCGACTTTCTTCTGCGATAGTAACAAACATGTTTACCTGCCCAGCCACCAACCTTATAGACGGCTGAAGGAAAATAAACAAGCACATACGACCATACCCACTGGAAAACTCGGGATCCCGTCCGCTCTCCCATAGATAAGCCAGTGAGGGCCAGACTAGTAGTTGGGTCGGTGACGACCAGCG
>NW_009799104.1:606343-670899 GCF_000213175.1 Neurospora tetrasperma FGSC 2508 | reverse complement strand
CTCTTTTTTGTGTGAGTACGTTCTAGATAGATGGTTGAAGCACAGTTGAGTAAGAAGCTGGTAGAATACTCGATGGTGGTTGGGTATGTATGTGTGTATTAGTTTTAGTATGGTTCTTGAGACAGTATAAACGATACATAAGCTTTTGGCTCGACGTCCCCTTGACTAGTTTAACCCCCCTTTTGGCCAACTTCCCGTGATCGCACCTTCTTCTTTCTTCATCCCTCTCACAGTAAACTCTCGTACTTATCCAACCCTGACTTGTTCTGCTGCTGCTGCTGCTGCTGCTGCTGCTGCTGCTGTGATTGTGTCTGTTGAGGCTGTAACGGTGTCCCCCAACCCGATGATTGCGGTTGAAGAGGCTGCATCATTCCCATTCCCATCCCACCAAACCCAGACCCCATACTACCCGTATTACTCTTTGCAGCCATCATATTCCCCATGCTATTAGCACCATTATTGATACTCCCCAGGCTCAAGTTCCCAAATGACCCGGACCCGCTCCCCCAAGAAGTCGTTGTTGTTGTCAGCGTGCTACCCTGCGCAGGAGCCTTGGGTGGTGGTGCTAGACTGAACCCGCCGGTCCCTGACCCACCAAATCCAGGTGTTGAGACTGATGAAGCCGAAGCTGATGGTGGCGGTTGTAACGAAAAGGAAGAGCTGGTTCGAGAAGTACTGGATAACTGGCCGAGGTTCATACCTCCAAAGGCGCTCGTTGGCGGAGCGATAGAGGGAGAAGTAACGGCCGATGTGGGGGTTGATGACGACCAAGGGTTCACTTGTGCTTGTGATTGCGTGGCCGCGCCCCAGTTGATACCCGTTCCCCCTGTTGGGGAGGTGATTGTGGAAGGGGTAGGCTGAAGCGGTTGAGAGAATTGAGTAGATTGAGGGGTAAGAGGCTGGAAGGAGTTGAGATCGGGAGTGACGGTGCGGAAGTTGGGGCCGGTGGTTTGGGGCTTTAGCGTTGTGGAGGGAGCGGCGGCGGGAGGAGCGGAGGACCAGGAAAAGGTTGCGGCGGGGGTTGAGCGGCCGGTGCCAGTGCCAGAACGGATGGTGGGGGAGGTTACGGGTTTGTTAGAGCTGGAGGTCAGGACGTTGTCCCATCCGCCGGAGTCAAGCGGGCTGGTGTTGTTGTTAGTGTTACCGCCGCCGCCGACTAGGGCCGCGAAGTCATTGGCTGAAGTCCCGTTCGTGTCTAGAGCTGAGGAACTGGATAGCCCGCCTAGAGACATAAAGTCCTCTGCTGGACCAGAGGTGTTACCGCCGTTGAGCTCCTGGAGCTTCTTGGTTTGTTCGTCTTCTACCCGTTTGGACAAGCTCTTGATGAGATCCATGAATGACTGGAATTGTTTGAGGTCAAGCAGGGGCGTTAGACTCATTGCCCACAATATGGGCAAGATGTCCATAGCCACAAAGTCGGCGTCAGCTACCTTGCCCACAATGCGCAGGACGTTGAGGGCGGCAATCATAACGGCCGGTTCCTTGGTTTTGATGGCCTTGATTAGGGGCACAATCTTCTCCTGCATGGTAAACTTGTCTAGTGCACTAGAGCTAGACGCAGGTTTCCTGTCGGAGGGACCGAGTCCGTCGAGGCCGTCGTTGTTTGCTAATGGGTCAGTGGAGCCACCGCAGAGAACAACAAAGGCTTGGAGACCGCGGACTTTGATGGCGAGACTGTTGGTTTTGCTGAAGATCATGGCGACTACGGGGAAGAGCTCGTTTTTGATGGTGCTGAAGTCGAGGACGGGAAGGACGCTTGGGAGGCATTGAAGTGCTGCGCCGACTAGGACGGGGGTTGGGGACTCGAGGGCGGCGAAGATAATGGGGAGGATGTCTAGTGATGTCAGCTGACTGTTCAAACACAGTATGAAACTGGAAGAGCTTACCATCTTTAAACCCCTTTCCGGGACATGCAGCAACAATAACAGGTAGCTGCTCAATGATGATGATCAAACCCGCATCCCTAGCAGGATCCCTTTCCTGTGCCTGCTTTGCATTGGTGACAAAGATCTCCTTGATAACCGGCCGCACTCGGTCTCCAAAAGCTCTCTTGCCAGCCGTGGACGGAAGAAGCTCGATGATTTTGAAGATGTTATGGAGAATCAGAGAGATAAGCTCCTTATCCTTCATCTCTTCAAGCAAGCCCGGAAGAATCTTCTTCTCCATTACCGAGTTGGGAAAGTCGGGTAGGACTTTGATCAGGCCTCTCAAGAAGGCCTGCTTCTCGTTGGGCGTCTTGGCCGGGAAGGTGTCCAAGAAGCGAAGAGTCTTGACCATGATGTTGTTGAAGTACTCGCTCTGCTGGAATTCCTTGGCCGTCATCCGTGTGGCCGGTCTTCGCGTGATAAGTCTTGGTAAGACATGGTTGGCTAGCTCTTTCGGTAGTTCGCGGGAGCAGAGGTAGTTGTTGGTTGACGACGGCACGCCCTGTGACGACTGGAAGTGCCTTTTATAGGCGGACAAACTCGAGTTGCACTCCAATGGTGACCGATGGGGCGAGTTGTATAGAGATACGCACAGTAGCCCCAATGAGAACATGTCGGCCGAGGATGTCAAATTGTTGTCGAGGACAAAGTCGGGGGAGGTATAGTCGAGGTTCATCTGGACGGTCCGAGGTAACCTGGGCTCATAATGCAGGACCTCTGCCAGACTGATGGGTTGTATCGATGTCGGCTTGTCCGAATCTTGTTGAGGACTGCAGAAGGCGAGGCCGCTGACCTTCCAATCTGACTGTATGGGGGTCAGTTTAATCCATGTTCGAGGGCCACACGGAGATAACCCACCTTGGCATTAATAAGAATAGCATCTGGAGTTAGGTTGCCGTGGACCAGTCCGGCATTCTCGTGTAGGAACTCCAAGGCTTTGCTGACTTGTAGCAACCCCTTCTGATACTCCAGCTCGTCTATTTCCACCTCGCGCCGCCTCCGGGTGCCGTCAGGTTCCTCTCTGACATAGCGACTTGATCGGCCACCGACGCCATTTCGTTCCTGGTCGTCCTTCTCTTGTAAGACTGCCGCGAGTGATGTTGTTACTGGTTCCGTGACGAATTGTAGGCCACCGCCTCTGGTTTCCTCCACCGGTTCGACGAGTTCCAAAATGGCGGGATGTCGTAGCCTGGCCAGCGAAGAGGCCTCCTTCTTCAACCGTTCAACCACCTCTTCCACCACCTTCTTAAAGCCGGCGGCGCTGGACCGACTGAGGTCCTTGCTGTGCGCGTCGAGTATCTTCCTGTCGAAGACAAAGACCGAGTACTCCTTGCCGGTGGACTTCTTCTTGGCCGGGTAGATCTTCCATGGTCCGGCCGTCGTCGTGAGGGTGGAAGATATGCTGTAGTTGGAGTTGATGTTGGTCGCGCCGAGCGACTTGAAGACGCCGGCGAGGGCCATGGTCTAGGTAATCGGTCGGGGGAGTTCGAGGTTTCGGTGGATAGTTTGCGCTGGGTGGCTTTCGGGGGGGTTTGGCTACTGGAGCTGAAACTTTCAATTAGGGTCGAAATTCCCGGTCACCGTTTCTCTGTATCCATTGACGCGCGCGCAATGGGAAGATGAGGATCGAACAAGAAAGGCAAAGGAAGAAAAAAAAGGCAAAGGCGAAGAGTTGTTGGAAATGGAGATTCTCATTATCTAATTGACTGGACTTCCATTTACGGAGTGATGTGATTCGTACCTATAGCAGTTGATGGTTTACAGATCCCTCCACTAACAGATCAGATACCAAAGCAAATCCCAGCTGAACAATGTTGGAATAGTCGACCGCCAACCGACGTTGGTTGCTTCGAATAACAATGAAGGATCCGGAAGACGGCACAAGGCAGTTCAAGTTGTTACAAGTTACGTTTCGGCGCAAGCTTGGCCTCCTTAGGTAGATACAGCCCAGTGTAACTGCGCCCAAGGCCCAATCGCCAGTCGGGAGACAGTCCTGGTGTCACTCGGTGGTAAGGCTGAAGTCGATAAGAACGTAGGGAATGATAAGATGACCTCAGGGGGGAAGCCTGGAAGACGGCGGCAATGACAGCGACGACGGGACAGCGGGCGGGGAGCTCGCACTCACACCTCACGGGCAGTTCACGGCCTCGCGACTTTGAACCCCGAGGGCGGTGAATTATGTTAGGGAGCTACACCCCACCTGCTGCAATCAAGGGGGGCATTTTGCGGGGCGCAGCAGATGTGTTCTGGAACACGGTTAACACACCGAGTTCGAGACCTCAAATGACTCCGTGGGCGACATGGTTAGCGGCGGCATGGAGCGGGCTTGTCGGGAACAGCAAGTCAAAGCTCCGATCGCCCTCCGATGGTCCCTTGTTCCCAACATTGCTGTCGTCCACTTTCGTCCACTTTGCGCCGTGCGCGGGAATCTAGGTTGGGCGGTCTGACTGACGGACTGACTCTTACGTACGAGCAGTGTGTAGTGTAAATCATATAGATATTACTGTCCAGTCCGTCCGTCCTCTGTCCTTCCTCTAATCCTCTGGTCCCGGGTCCGAGTCGAAGAAGTCATCACTGATCTCTTTGTCCTTTATTTTATTTTTTTCTACCATATCCACTTTAGTCCTTTTTGTATTTAGACTAGACGACTTGTTATTTCCAGCCTTTGATACCCAAACCCAAACCAAAACACCACACACCACACATCACCAAAAATGTTCCGCACCTCCCTCCGCAGGGCTGCGGCCTTCCAGCCCGCGAGGCCATGCTTCGGTGTCTTCTCCGCCACTGCTGCCCGCCAGTACAGCGCTGCCGCTGGCACTGCCGATATCAACCCTTCCAAGCTCAAGGTCGAGAAGACCACCCAGCCCAAGGGCCTCTTGAAGCCCGAGGAGCTCGTCTTCGGTCGCAACTTCACTGGTACTGTCCAAAACCTCCCCCCAAAAGAATGCGCAATCAGCTTTGACTAACTTTCATGCCGCACCAGACCACATGCTCACCATCGAATGGACCAAGGAGAACGGCTGGAACGCCCCCGAGATCAAGCCCTACCAGAACCTCTCGCTCGACCCCGCCACCTGCGTCTTCCACTACGCCTTCGAGTGCTTCGAGGGCATGAAGGCCTACAAGGACAAGGCCGGCAAGATCCGCCTCTTCCGCCCCGACAAGAACATGGCGCGCTTCAACAAGTCGGCCGCCCGCATTGCTCTGCCCACCTTCGACTCGCCTGCCCTGATCGACCTGATCGCCAAGCTGGTCAAGCTCGACAGCCGCTTCATCCCCGAGCAGCGCGGCTACTCGCTGTACCTGCGCCCGACCATGATCGGCACCCAAAAGACGCTTGGCGTCGGCCCTCCCGGTTCCGCCCTGCTCTACGTCATCGCCTCCCCCGTCGGCCCTTACTACCCCACGGGCTTCAAGGCCGTCTCGCTCGAGGCGACCGACTACGCCGTGCGCGCCTGGCCCGGCGGTGTCGGCGACAAGAAGCTCGGCGCCAACTACGCCCCCTGCATCGTGCCCCAAGTCGAGGCTATGAGCCGTGGATTCCAGCAGAACCTGTGGCTGTTTGGCGAGGAGGAGTACGTCACCGAGGTTGGCACCATGAACTTCTTCGTGGCCATCAAGGATAAGAAGACGGGCCAGAAGACCCTGGTCACTGCGCCGCTCGACGGCACCATCCTCGAGGGCGTCACGCGTGATTCCGTCCTCGCGCTGGCTCGCGAGAAGCTGGCGCCTGAGGGCTGGAAGATCGAGGAGCGCAAGTTCACCATGAAGGAGCTTGCCGAGGCGGCGAACGAGGGTCGTCTGATCGAGGCTTTTGGCGCCGGTACTGCCGCTATTGTGAGCCCCGTCCGCTCCATCAGCTGGAAGGGTCAGCTCGTCAACTGCGGTCTTAAGCCCGAGGAGGAGTCGGGTGAGCTTACGATGCAGGTCAAGAACTGGATGGAGGCTAGGCAGTATGGTGATGAGGAGCATGAGTGGAGCTATGTTTGCGAGTAAATTATAGATATCTGAGCCAACTGGGTTACGAGGGAAGACCAAAATGATTATTTAAGCGAAAGATTTTTACGCAACAGTTAGATCCGGAAAGTTTTTCCTGTATATACTTAATGGGTTATGACATGGGATTTGCGGTAGATGGATACTCAGCCAGTTCATGAAGAAGCCTGTTATTTCCATTCCACAAAGCTATCGATTCTTGTGATATCTCAACCTTGTGCTTGTACCGGTGATGCAAAAGTCGAGGTGCACAGCATTTTTATCATTCTTGGGAGAGCTACTCTGGCTGTAAGAGTTATGCCTCCGGCGGCCCCATACGGGGAGGGGACCTCGCTTCGCTCGAGGTCGTCCTGGGCATTCACCATCACCAGTTCCACGTACTCACTTACCAGTTATACTGCCATGGGGTCTGTAGTGGTGAAGAGGAGAACACAGCATCAAATACTAATCCACCACCGTCTATCAAGAATAAATCCGCATCATCAGTCTATCCGCCCAACAACCCCCTTTTAGTACAACAGAAAAGCAAACATAACATTGCAAACCGACAAAGCAACCTACCACCCTGACCAAAGGGGCAACATGATATACAGTTGAGAAGGATAAGTAGAGTTGGGGAAGGGAGTATATGTTTGGGTCTTTTTTCTCAAAATGATCAATTCCATCATTTAAGCAGTGCAGTGCAAGTCGCAATGAAACCCCATACCCGCGCAATGTCCGTCCCATCCCATTCGCTCCCCCCCCCCCCCTCTCTCTCTCTCCTTTGCTCCCTAATTCAATTGCTCGCTATCCCATTTGAGCCATCCGTTTAGACTTATTGATGACTAGGTGTTGTGAAAAGGCCGTCCTGTGTAACCGGTCCCTGATCGTCGTCGTTGTTGTTGATGCTGCTGCTGCTGACTGCTGTGACATGTTTAGTATATTCGGCTTGGCTGTCTTGACTTGTTCACACCTGATGTTCCTCCCACTCGCTAAAGTTCGTCGTCTCGTTGAAAAGTTGGTGTTTCGTTCATTCCAGAGTTCCAACGTGAGGTCGAAGTGTTAAATTCGTGCTATGCTCCGACGTTTATTTCTCGGGATGAGGATCCTCGAGGATACCCTCGGCCTCTAGTCGGCGACGAGCCTCTTCGAGAGCCCACGTTTGGATGCTGTTGATGGATAATGTTAGCGTGTGCTGTTCAGACCACACAGCCAGACTTGAATCTCCTAGCGCAAGCTCCCCATTTACCGAAAAGCTCATATGCTTTCGGTCCTCGAACCCCCCTTTGCAGTCTGCGCAGTTACTGATATCCCCCTCCCCATCACTATTTCACGACCCCGTCCCGTTTCCTCCACATCCATCAACTCAACCCCACCTCTCTTCCTGCGTCCCCTCTCTTTCCTTGTCCCAGCCCCCTCGAGCTACCGCAACATAAGGGAAGCAAGAGAGAAAAAAAAAGCAACTTACGAAGTATCAGGCTTGAAAGCATACGCAATCGTAGCGACAGCGAAGCTGCCGCAGAACCCATAAAAGAAGGGGATCTCCCACCCTTCCCTCTTGTACTCCTCGCCCGGCCTGACGCCAAAGAGCCAGCCGCTGGGGGGGTCGTAGTGCGGGGCACCACCGCTGCGGACGGCGCGGGAGGTGCTGAATGCGCGCCGGGAAGCGAGGGCGCCGGCGCGAAGGATTGTGGGGGCTGGCATTTTGATTTTGTTGGTTTGTATAGTGTTGCGCAGTCGGCGAAGTGGTTAGACCAGTGTCGCTGTTGAAGTTGAGTTGGGAAAGGGAAGCGAATCCGCTCGGGAGGGAGTGAGTTCGTTCTCTTTTAGTCGAAGTTGGATTGGAAGATTGGAGGTTAGGTTGTTGATGACAGGTACAACTGAACTAAACTGAACCCCCCGATTACTCAATTGCCCGAGACTAATCCGGGGCACTGATGCAGATAGGTGGAGTTGCACTTCTTGGGGACAACGGGAGGCGGGAACTGCGAACGCTACAAGGGCGGATGGCAAAATCTCCACACTTTGGGTGTCCGCGTGCGTGATGATATGGGGCCGGGCAGAGCGGGCGGAGTTGCCTGATGATGATTGAGTTGCAAGGAGTGAGGCAGTTGTGGTGGTGGTCGCAGTTTGCGACTGGGCAGCTGTCGTCGGCAGTTTGCGATCGATTGATTGGATGGAGAGTTGTGAATGAGCCTATGACTGGATGACGCGGTTAATGCAAATTGGACGGGAATTGTGCACTCGTCGTCACGTGGAGGGCATTGGCCGATATTATCCGGTTCGGTTTGAGAGACGAGAGGCACGAGGGGTTAGGGTTGAGCGCAACTACCTAGCTCACCAGAAGTCTCCAACATCATGGCACCTTCCCTTCAGACACTCGATCACACTTCTTCAGAGAAATCTCTTCATATGTTGGAAACCAATGTAACTTGAGCTTGAGGGTCAATGCTTTTGACGGCGAGATTAAACGCAGGCCACTTTGCCCGATTTGCTGTGCGGCGCAGCGAAACACCATGCCATGAACACCTCAAAGTTCTTACTTAGCTTGGCACAGTTTCTCAAGCGGGGAGTCACAGAAATGGAGGATGGCGTGGATAGGCAGTTCTCACTACCTTGATGGTCACTGACTGCGGTATAACAGTTTACGATGGTCATATAGGACTCCTCATGGACGGGCATTACGTTCCCTTCTGTCTCAGCAAGTTTGGAACATCACTTCAAGTTGTACCTAGGTACTGTTCTTCCGAACACCCTTGGACTCCGAGGTTCTCACGGTTGATAATTACGAAGCGCGGCTCAGACATTGAGGTCAAGCACGCTATGGAGGATTGCCATGATCCCAGCTTTAACCTCCTCGAGTCTCCCCTCTACACGGTAGCAGAGATCCACGTCATGCACAAGCAGTACGAACTTCACTAATCAAGCCGTCCGCAACCAGAACCAGCCCTGTTGCCGATAAGACCGGACGAAAACGATGACATCTACATTTTTGTTGGCGAGGCGTTTTGTGACGCGGCGGCATTATGGATGGCGAGTTCATGGAACAGGCAGGAGAGTTCCAGGATTTCTTTAACGTGTGCAGTTAATGCTCTATGTGCGTGTGAACAAGGCGAGGAAGGAAAAGTCGGGGGCGAAGTCAGGTAACTTGCAACGCCTACGTTTCGCTGCATGTACTTGAGGGCCCATGTCCGAACCAAGGATGTACGCCTGGCACGCACCTGTCTCTCGGAGTTGACGAGCAGGAATCTAGCGATTGGACGCCATCACGAAGGGGAAGGAAGCCGGCTGCCTGAGCAAGGAAGCAGTTCCCACGGTCAAGCGGGCTCGTTGGTTCCTTCCCTTGGGAGCCTGGCTGGCCGCGAGAAGATGTGGTAACGATGGAACCCAGCCCTTCCAATTCTTTTTATTTTTCTGGCCCCTCGCTCTTCTTCAGAATCAACTTGAAGCAAATCACCGATTTCAGTTTCTATCTGGCCCAACCCGCAGTCTACATGTGAGAAAACTTACAAACACTCGATCAGTTGAATATCTATCACAGGTCAGTACATTCAACACTTTGGAGTTTCATGCCAACTCAAACAACGAAGGAATGGCACTTTTGACGCTCACCTTGTCTCCTAGAACTCATAAACTTTTAGCTGTCTGCTTCAGACTCAACGCGTTCACTATTGTCACTGATCTGTTAGTGTGTCTCGGTGCGGTCGACTCCCGTTGATGCAACCTGCACCGGACTTGAGCATCCTACAGATGATTGTACCACCATTCAAGCAAATCGGACTTCGTGAAAAAGGTATTGTCTCTTGACACTGCGATTCGGCCGTTTCGGTAACAAGTGGGGCAGCTGCTGAGCTGCCGGTTTGATTGCAATCCCTAAAGACACCTTTACCTGCAGGAGCCGGGCAGTTTGCATTATCGGTTCCACGTTTTCCAGCGCTATGTCTCCAAAACCTGGTCACAGAGATTTGGAAGAGGCCACATGGATTTCCCGTCATGATACAAAAACAGCTTTTCGCCTGGCCTGTTCTCGATTCCCTTTCTTTCTCCAACCTCTATTTCACATCATTCGGTATTTATACTCATTCCAGATGTTCAACCGTCTACGCTTATGGGTGATAGGTCTGTTCAGTGACGGTGGTCAAGACAATAAGACGCCAAAGCCATTGTCTAGCAACCGTCTAGGCTTATGGGTAATAGGTCTGTTAGGTCTGTTCAGTGGCGGTGGTCAAGACAACAAGACGCCAAAGCCATCGTCTAGCAACCGGCAGCAATGTCTCATCTACAACAAAGTTTACCACGACAACACCCGATCTCCGTCCTTTCCTGTTGGATCTCTAAGACCTCATAGCCCCATCAAATATCAGTCACCCACATACCCCTCGTCCCCTACATCTCACGAATGCTCCGCCGAATACTCCGAACTTTCTTTGTCTCCTCCCAAACTCGCCGAAACAGTGACAGACATTCACGCCCCAAATACAGAGCCCGATCCTCAATCCATCTTCTCCAACTTCGAAGGCCGCAGCGATTGCCCAACACCCGGCTTCACATACATCATCCTCCACCACCCTACCAGCCGCGGCCTGAGCATAATCAAGGGCGAGCCGACTCTACATCGCGTCCCCGAGCCGAAACCCGGTATATCACATCCATTGCTGCTCGAAGGCAAGACCAACTGGCACTGGGAATGCGTGGAGGCAGACAACTGGCTTAGCTTCCGCAACGCCGCCACTGGGAGGTTTCTCGGCTACGACACTGACGGGAACGAAAATCCGAGATGGGGAAACATTCAATGCTCAAGCAGTTGGCCTGGGATATCAGAGAAGTTTGCTTTTTTGAGCTTGAAATCCGGGGATATAGCTTCAAGCGCGATGCTCTCAAAAGGGGAAGTGGATGGTTCTGAGGCCTTTGAACGAGAAGACGAAAACATAATCAAGGATGAAATTATAGTCAAAGAGTGCCGGACAGCAGAAGGAAATATTGAGGACCTTGGGGATGTTGGAAAGTGTGAGGTGGAGTCAGAGCCGCAGGTTCAGACAGTCGCACTGTATTCACTTCTTGTACAGCCGCGGAGGTTGACGCCGTCTGATCATCTTCATCGGAACACGGGTTGCCCATATCATGCGCCTCGGTTCCGGAAGCTGGTCAAGGTACAGGTGAAGCCGGAGAGCCTTGCGGAGGGGTCGCAAGTACTTGTGGTTTGGGATGCTGATGAGGACGCGGGCACGGTTTGGAGGTTTGTGAAGGTCGTTCCGCCAGGGAAAGAATCAGTTGAGGAGGAGGTTATGGCTTGAACTAAAGGCATTTTTGGGGTGTTCTTAGAAAGTGTGTTGAGCGTGTTCCTAGCCTTTGATTGATGGCATGGCATGGTTGATTTTCTTTACCCATCGAGTCAGATATTCGGAAGGCCGGCGTAACACTTGATGAAGGCCAATGACATACTTATGAGTCTGTCATAAGCTCTTGGAATACATTCAGCGAGCGAGGGGAGAAGTTACAAGGAGTTCTGTTCTTATAGATTATTTTTCGGTGTGTTTCGAACCTTCTTTGGTGTTGGTGGGCGTCCTGATTATTTCTTGATGGTGACAAAACAAAACTAGGCAAAAGATCATAAAGCATATTACCCATTATGGTATTCTTTCTCCTCTGCCCCTCCATGAGAAAGATGACCAGCGCTACAGTATGAAGGAGGTCCAGAAAGGTGCAAAAAGAAACTCGAAGAAACTAACAAAAGAATAGCTATGTCGCCCAGGAGCTAGAATCAAGTTGACGGCCTCATCATTGTCAGTTATGCTCTCCATTTTCATAATCAATCAGTGTCTTGCGAAATACGTATGACCGCTCTTTGTGGTGTTTTATAGCTTATTGCGTCCTGCCAACACCTTCCGAAACACTCACGCTTTGTCATGTCGCGCTTTCCACTCATATAAGGTTGCCACATGATTACCGTGGAGAGAAGTCACTACCCAAGCATAGATTACCTATGTTTGGATCTGGAAAGAGCACAGCCCACAGTGGATTTCTTACAAGGAAAGGGCCATCAACCGGGTTGCGCTCCTGAAGTGACATGCCTCCTTTCGACGAAATTTGTCTTCTCTGATCCTTTAACTCGTCAAGCAAAAAAGCATTTTCCATAATTCGAAGACGAGGAACATCTTAGCTCCCTTGTTACACTGGATCTCAGTTTCACCGCCTCCACCCTCCAACAACGGGACGGACCTGGTATATCTCTCGCCAAACCTCACTCTTGCGGTGCATACCATGTCATCGGGTACCCGTATATCTCCAAAAGGTCTCCTCCATTCATGGGGCAATATGTTCAGCCACTTACCGACCAACATTAAGCACTTCCGCTACGGTGGTACCAGCACAAATGGCAGAGAGCAACCTGAAAATGAAGATCCGAGTTAAGTATCCGCAGGATGCCCCTATCAAAAGCCTCGTTCTGTTTCGTACGCCCTGGTGGTTGCATAAGAGGGACTAGACTTCGAGTGTCTCAAACTCGGTCCTGGGAGGTTGGTACGACCTAAAGACACCATTGATCATTTGTCTTCTACTCTGTATTACCCCCCTTTTTTTTCTCTTCTTTCCTATCGTAACCCAAACACTTCATGTTCAATCTATCTTTGATCATTCAATCTTCTCAACCTGAACTCAGACTCACCTACCATTCTCCATCATTGCGTACAGCCATGGAAATGATCTCCCGCTTATATCCAATGTGCGGTTACTCTTCAGTGTCTTCCCGTGGCTTTAGTCTGATCTTGCTCACCTCCGTTCTCTTCTCGAGTGTTTTCGGACAAGACCAGCAGTATTTGGATGCCCCACCTGCCAACAGATTCCTTCGTCGAAGCTATGCACGAGGTAGGTGATCGATTCCCATCATATTCGTCCTGACAAATACAGTGGTATATAATGTTCGCTAACTTCTGCACTAATTGCCAAGTAACGGTGCTGGGAAACTATGTTTATATCGACGGAGGTGAAATAAGCCAATTGATATACGGCGAAATACAACCTGGCCACTTCGCCACCGATCCCTGTAACTCGACTCTCTCCATCGACATATCACAATCATGGACCGCATCGACGGTCGAGATCAAGGTGACTCCCAAAAAGGGACCAGTGGCGCTTTCCGACCAGGCAATCTGGAATGACCCCAGTGGCGACGCCTTCCACATTTTTGGAGGACGAGCGCCGTACATGATTAACAGGGACAAGATCACGAAGGACGGGATCTGGAAATTTACGGTCGACGGCACAGGTGGCGGCACCTGGACGTTGGAACGGCCTTCAAACCCAGACGTTCTAAACAAGCTCAACTTGACCGACATGGCAGCATTCACAGCCACCCACGATTCTTCCGCCGGCGGTGTAGCCTTTGTAATAGGCGGCACGACAGCGATCACGATAGACCCAGACTCCAACAATACCTCCCCCACCATGGATCCCAAGTACTGGCATCGCACCCCGATTCCAGGTATGGTCTCTTACGACATGAAGAGCAGGACCTTCTCAAGAACCGACACCAGCGCGGCGATGCCCATGCTGACTGGTGGTCGCGCGCATTTTGTCCCTCAGTTTGGCTCCAATGGCTTGATGTTGGTTTTGGGAGGAATTATCGCTGGAGATGTTCGGGATTTCAACAATATCACTTTTTATGATCCCAAGACTGGGCAGTGGGGATGGCAGAATACGGTGGGATATGCGCCGACGGATCGGTTTGATTTTTGTATGGTGGGTGTTGCCAGCCCGGCTGGAACCTATGAACTGTAAGTGAGAACACCAAAAACATCCCATGCCTGTTTGATGTCCAGCTTGACATGCGGAATATCTGTCCCTCTGAGCCTCCGAGCATAAACTAACTTATTCTCGATTCTACTCCACGTAGTTTCATCTACGGCGGAGAGAACGAGGCCCCCAGGGCGCGTTACGCATTCTATGACGACATCTACATCCTAAGCCTCCTAGGCTTCGTCTGGCTCAAAATTGATGCACACTCAGTCGAGCCGTGCAACAACCAGGATTGCGTCGTGGTCGGAAAGCGCCAAATGCTGGTAGTAGGCGGTCTCGGTAAGAACTGGTCTACCTGGGATGAAGATCCTTTTCCCCAGGGCCTCGGCATCTTCGATTTGACTGATCTCGTCTGGAGCAAGGATGGAAACTACGATGCCGACGCAGAGGACTACAGGACCCCCAAGTTTGTGGAGGAATGGTACCAAGATAAGAATCTGTCTGCGCTATCGTGGTCGTCTGATGAGGTGAAGAGGATGTTCCTGAAGAACCCTGTTTCGTTTACCGCGACGACCTCGGGTTCGGCCCCGACTTCCATTGCTACCTCCGCCCCTGGCCCAGACTCGGGTCAGCAGTCGTCTGTTGGCAAAGCCGGATCGATTGCGGGGGGAGTGGTGGGCGGTGCCGTTATTTTGTGTATACTATCTGGGTTGGCTTATTGGCTTTGGCAGAAGAGATCGAAGCCCTCACCATCCGACGAAGAGCTTAAACCTGGTCAGAGTAATGGTAACGCACTGAAGCATTCCCCTTCCCTCGAACCCAAAAGAAAGCTTCCTACAGAAGGCCTGGCAACGGAGATGTACACCCCGCCAGATGAATTGGCATGTGGAGGAGGTATCAATGAGCGCTGGGAGCTCGACGCATCGAGTCCACCCCGAGAGCTAGATACCTCACACGGGGCGTGTGAGCTCGGTGTGGAGAGCAGTGAGGTCACTCGTTGAGTTGTTAACTATGAGCCCATTGAATAAGACGGATATCATGGTCAAGTCTATTACTTGTACAGGCTTTTTCGCTTATACTTAAACTTAATCGCTGAAGACTTGCTTTTCTCTCCCTTACGAATTGATCCTTAAAACACAACATTATCTACTCATCACCATCATCAGGCCCCTCACCAGTAGGTACCCAAACCAAGAACCCTCCCTCCTTCGCATCCACCCTCACCCCCTCAGACGCAGGAATCACCCTCAACACCTTCTGGAAGTACTTATCTCTCACAGTCAAGCCTGGCTTGATCCAGTATCCCTGCTGTTCACTCGTCTTGTCCTTTTTCTTCTTCTTTTCCTCCCTCTCTTCCGTCTCGCCCGATCCAGGTCCCAGGCTAGTAGGCAAAAGCCTATACTCCACTTCCCTTCTACTCACAGGCAACACGGGCACCGCCGACAATTTGGGGCCCGAGAAGGCGAATTCACTTGAGGTATCCATCGATACGCCAAACGTCAAGAAGTGGTTGGAGGCGTTTTCGATGATTACCCTTAAGAGGATCAGGGGAGTAAAAGAGTCTGGGTTATAGGTGTCGAGGTAGGTGACGTGGGCGAGCACGCGGGGTTCGATGCCGAAGAGGGAGAAGCGTGGGCAGGGGAGGGTGGTGGTGTTTATTACTGTTTCTTCTTCTTCTTCGGCATCTTCTTGTTCTGTAGATGGAGATGTTTCTGGAGATGAGGAAGGTGT
Source organism: Neurospora tetrasperma FGSC 2508 (assembly GCF_000213175.1). Taxonomy (NCBI): domain Eukaryota; kingdom Fungi; phylum Ascomycota; class Sordariomycetes; order Sordariales; family Sordariaceae; genus Neurospora; species Neurospora tetrasperma. The sequence continues at coordinate 655,531 of NW_009799104.1, read as the reverse complement.
GGGGAGCCGTTTCCATCGGATGACCATGGCCAAGTCAAGTGGTGCCGGGCCGCGATCGTCGAGACTGAATTTTTGCGCGACGATATCGAACGAGGTGGTTTCGATGGTGTGTGGTTTCATTACGTGGCCACCACCCTTTTCAACGGGAAGGTTTGAGTCGTCGTGGTGGTGGCGGGTGATTAGGCAGGTCATTGGCTCAGGAGAGCTCGTCTGGCTAGGCTGTGACTGTGGCTGTGGCTGGCGTAGAACTTTGACGTCTACGTCGACGACCTTGAGATCTTCAGAGGCGAAGGAGGCGTAGCGGGTGAGGAGAGACCAGGATTGGTGGAGGCCTTTGTAGGGCACTACTGCGTCGTTGTCCTCCTCTTCTACTTGAGACGGGAGGGAAAGAGGTTGGATGTTTTCGGCGTCGAAAAAGGAAGGCCAGGGGTCGGGGTGGACGCGCGGGAGGAGCTCATAGTTGGCTTCGAAGGGGTTGAGCACGTTGAGTTGGAAGACGGAGGTTTGGATGATGGTAGTGCCGGGGTTGGTGGACAGGTGGTAGACTACGCGGAGAGTCAACTCGTAGCGGCTGGGTCGCTCGATGGGTGGGAAATGTAAGCGGACGGTGGTGGTGGTGCTTGGCTGGATGTCGCCGAGGAAGTAAGAGGAGACCTTGGATTCGCGGCCGGAGGAGCTGCTTGTGGAAGATTTCTTCTTGTTCTCCTCCTCCTCTTCTTTTGTTTGTTGTTCTTCTGAGACGACTTCCACTGTGAAAGACGGAGCAGTCAATGACGCTTCGTCCTCGTCGCAGAATAAGAGCGCATCGAACTTGGAAGGAGCCTCGACGTCTTCGGCGTTGTAGATGTCAAAGTCGAGTGTTATCGCCTCGTTGGTGTAGTACTGTTCCTTGATCTCGCTCTTGATCTCCATCTTGGGAGGCCTTGGAAGGATTCGGAGGGACAGAGGACTGACTGGCCGGGTGATGCGCTTCCTGGTTGAGGGTGTGGGATACCAAATGTGGGTCATGTTGGGCATATCCCGGAGTTTGAGAGACTGGTGGAGGTCAAAGGACTCAGTCTCGAGTGTCGCGGTGAGAGAAAGAGCGGTTACTTCGCCTTGTTCGCGAAGTGGTATGTCCATAACGCAGACGAGAGTATAACCAGGTGAAAGAGTCAGGTCGGTGGTGCCTTGTAACTCAGTTCCTCTCTCATCCTCCTCGGCCGAGTCTTCTGTCGTCGGCTCTCTATCGCTAGGGGTGATATCCTCAAGGGGTACCGGACATAAAACAACGTTACCATGCTTTTGTCGCTTGCTGCCTTCTTCTTCTTGTATTTTATGTCTTAGTACGAGAGTGTTGATGCTGCCATTGAACTTGACCTCGATCCTGCTGAATGGTATGGGAGCGGATTCGACATGGGCGTTGGAACGGAGGCACAGTTGGGCACGGGTGGTCTGGCCTGCTTTCCCTTCCTCGTCTCTGAAGACAAAGGTAGCTGAAATAGGCGGGATGATCTGGCCATCTGCGATATTGACAAGCGGCTTGGGATCCGGCGTTATTGGTTGTAGGGACTTTGTGATGTCATATTGCCAGTTTTTGCGTTTCGTGAAGCCTATATTCTACCATCAGCAGACGAAGTCACTCAGAACTCTTGGCATCTTACCTCGGTCCAGCAATTCCCAGTCAATGGTAACGACATCACCAAGATCACCAGTCTTTGAAGCGGCTGCCCTTAGAGCCCAGCTAACTTCCTCGGCCAATGTTGGCCAGCGTTCCTTCCTGAACGACATGGTTTGCCAGATAGGCCGCAGCAACTCGACAACCTTGGCCCATTCCTGCCTGAGACTCAGTTCCCTGGCTAACTCTAGAGACAACTCAGCAGCCAGCCGTGCTTGGTCCCTCTGCAAAAACTCGTTAAGTGCTCGTGATAGGCAGTCGATGATCATGCCGTTATGATCCACACCCTTATAGGTCATGTGCTCCAGCGGAAACTCCTCGTGGGGTTCTGGACACATGAAGGTGTCATATATGAAGCCCCTGCTCGCAAGGTGAGAGGCCGGAGAAGAGCCTGGTGGTCTCCTATCGTCTTCAGGCATCGCACGAGCCCGGGCTCTCCGGGCATACAAGTGCCTGGAAGCCAGACGATACCAATAACCTGTATGGTGAAGGAACTCCCAGGGTTGTAGTCGTTCCCCCATAATGTTCTTTTCTGGGTTGAGGTAGAGTCGCATCTCAGCAGGATCAAGCTCTGGGATGCCTGCCTTCTCCATCAAGTTCGCCATGACGATTGCCCAACGTGCTTGCCAGGCCTCCCACCCATAGTTGCTGGTGCCTCTTCCAAGGCGCTCGACAAGATCCGCCATCCTTTCGCGGTGGAATTGCCACCTGCGAACGGCCGCGCTGTTCTGAGCGCCCCATAACAAGCAGCGAATGGAGCGGATGGCTATCACGTCAGCAAGAAGCCGCGCCTCGTTCCAGCGAGGACTCCAACTTGGTATTAGTTCGACAACCTCTGAGCTTAGCAGGTTCTCGTATGCTTGTTCGTAAGAGCGCAGGGCGTTCTCCATTTCCAGGCGAAATTCGGCCAGTACAGCTGACTTGAAATCATAACGAACATTCCATCCTGCCAGCGAAAGCGTTTGGGAAGTACCTGTTGTTGGTGGCACGGTTGGCGGCGGAGCAACTCCCCTTCCTCTCTTCTTTCGGGAATGCCTGCCCAGTTCTTTGTAATACTCCATTGAAGCGCCGTATAATGTGATCAACATATTCTCGGCCATGCGCGCAAGGTCTTCGTGGTTCTCGTTAGGGGGCATGAGGAAGACCGACTTGGGGTCAAGCGCACAGCCCCTGCGAATAATCTCAATGCGATCTTGGAGGTAGTCCGTGTGGTCGCCAGAAGGGTCGGACAGAAATACAATGGCGAGCTTGATCTTGTGGCCTGATTGGATCAGCAGGTTCCTCAACTTGTTCACGTCGGACTTGATGTGGTTATCGCTTAGGGTGGACTGATTTGGGTCGGAGACGAGGTTGTAGAAGCAGAGCACGACACTGGGAATCAGTTCCTGGTGTTTCAGCGTCCATTGCCCATCGATCAGGCCGTCGGGGTACAGAGGGGATATCGGAGTCAGAGGCGAGAATGGCGAATGGAGGATGGCACCCGGAGGAGCTTCTATCCCTTCGGGCAAGCGGGCGCGGCGGGGAGGCAGCAGGAAGGACTGAAGAGAATAAAATGGGTTAGAGATGAGCTAAGGTATAGTTTAGATATCATACGGCTAGAGGATACTCACCCTCTCTGCTGACTTGACCCGGAACCGGTAGCGAAGCTGGTGCTCGTATGCGATGCATGGTAAGGTCGAGGCATCCCGCTCTTGGATGTAGTGTAACAGAGCTTGCGCGGGAGGAAGATCGAGAGGAGGAAGATCGGACCGGACCTCGATGGCCTGGTCCTTGAGAGTCTTGCCCAGTTCAGGGTTGTGGGCTGAGCTGGAGTTGGGAGGGGAGACGCCGAGGGTGAGGAGGAAGGGAATGTTGTGGTCCAAGCTGCCGCGCGGATAGTTGTCCATGGTTGCTACCTGTGTATTGAGTACTGTGTATATAGAGTTGACCCGACAAGTGTGTTGGTTATAGTCGGTTCATAGTCTCGTCGTCGTCGTCGTCTTCTTCTTTTACTGATGTGCGTCTAGCGCTGTAACTCCGTAGATCGGATCGACTGCCCACGTCTCGTCTCGCGAATCGTTGGTACGTCCGAAGTCGTCAAGTTAAGTCCGTTGGCGCCCACTTACATCCGCCCCTTGTTCTCGGTAGAGGTAGGTAGATGGCCTCGGCGGTGAAGCTCCGTCTAGGTAGGCAAGGGAAGTTGAAGGAAGGGGAGTTAGGTGAAGAGAGGACTCGGAAGCCGCCGAAGTGAAGGGAAGTGATGGACGTGTGAAGTTGGACGTTCCACCGATGGAGCTCCCGCTGATGCGACGCTGTAACACAGGCGGCTGATCCGCTAGACGTCAGCGGTCCAACCGCCGCCCATGTGCCTACAGGGGTACCAAAGTGTGGGGCTTATCTTATCGGCACAGCGGTACCTGCTGAGAGCTCCAGGCACCCCCTTGCTAACAATTAATTGTACTTTTGGAGGGGAGGTTTCGCGTTGATTGATTGACTGTTTGGCAGAACCGGGCATGCAGCGCAGCAGGAAACGCGTCTCAAGGACTCAACTTCTTCTTCCCACTTCACCTCGACCACCACCCAGCCCAGGTCCCAGACTCCGGATTCTCAAGCCATGGGTCTGCGATACACATAACCTCGCTTTCTGATTTGTGCCTTGACCATCACCACTTTGCTTCGTCTTTTGGACTTTTTGGGTCATTCAGCAGCACATCCACCCATTGGCTCCCAGCGCCGTCGCCATTGAATTTGTTTTTGTTTACTTTATCCTTATTTGGGTCCAAGGCGCCTCCACAATACAATGCCTCTCAAAAAGTCTTACTCGGACGCCTATGCCCAGCCTCCCAAGGTCCGTCACAAATGGCCTTTCCTGGATGATAAGTCTTTACTAACATGGCAATGACAGCGCGGAGGATGGCAGAGGACAAGAAGCAATCCCCCCAACAAAGGACCTCTACAATCGCTAGCCCCCGTCTCGGAATCTTCCAAGAACAAGCTCCAGGCCTTCCGATCCGACGACACATCTTCCAAACCACCACCAAAGTCTGTAAAGCCCGTAAAGGCCGCCAGCAACGAACTGCAGAAAGAAAACATCAACACCACCAAGTCGATCCCCAGGAAGAGGCCATTACCAGACTCCAACGACGAGCCATCCAGCGACGCCAAAACTCCCGCAGATCGCCATTCATGGAAAGATCTGTTTGGTGTACCTGAAGTCATCACCGAAGAGGAAGATGGAGAAAAGTCGCCCGGTGACAGGGTCGACTGGAGGTCCGGAGTGCCCTTACAACTACCCGCTTCGCCAATGATCCCCAAGAATGGCAGGAGACGTGCGAAAAGCTCCTCGCCTGCCTCATCACCGGCTGCCAAGTTGACCACTCCCCACGTCGCCCTCAAGAGGTTTGCCGGCGCTTCCAAGACACCCCATGCAGATCCTGCCTCGGACTTGTGGAGCCGTTACTCTTCTAATGGAAATGAGACGAGTCCCTCAAACCACAAGAACCCCCTCTTTGCCCAGCTTATGGCATCGTCCTCACCTCGCCCGCAATCAAGCGATCGATCGCTGAGAAAGTCCGTCAGTTGCGGTTCCGCTTGGCCCAAGCGGCGCCGTACCCTTTGTCCTGATGAACAAGATAGGATCGTTTCCCAGGATACTCCCAGAAAGAAGAAGTCGAGCCTGTTGTCAGAACTACTACAATCCGTTGATGGAGAGATCGACAGCTCGAAAAAGCCAAACAGTGCTCCAGCACAGCAGAAAAAGTCACCCTCTCCCAAGAAGAAGTCACCATCAAAGAGAAAGACAACACCCCAAACCGTTCCTGACCAAAACTCCTCTCCCTCACGGAAAAAGGCCGAGCGGCAAAGTACCGAAACTGACGCCTCAAAACAACCCGAAAAGGCATCTTCGGACTACGGTGATGACGACTTTGACTTTGACGAGAGCACTCTCCTCGAACTGGACGCTAGTATCCTTGGTCAAGGCGACGGTAGCACTCTCATGGCAAGTGACGCTGTCTCGCCAGCTCCACGCGAATCGTCAAAGACCCTTGTCGATAATGACGAATTTGGTGATCTCGATGACGATATCTTTGATGGGGTAGAAGACCTGGTGGCTCAAGTTGAGTCTGCAACACAGAAACCTGCCCAGAGGTTGTCACCTAGAAAGAGACCGTCCCCCAAGAAGAGACTATCGCCTAGGAAGACGCAGTCACCCAAAAAATTGCCTCAACAGGTTGCGGGCGATGAAGATGACGAGTTTGGTGATGATTTCGGTAATGATTTTGACTTTGACGCGGTCGAAATGGCTGCGACACAACGTGCCAGCCATGCGCAAGATGTTTCCTCACATGTATGTTTATGAAAGTGAGCTTGTCGATCCGAAAGAGATGGAAGTGCGTATGCTAAGACATCTATATTAGCCTAGTCAAAAGCCTAGAGCCATACAGAGGTATCTGGTAACCAATGTTCTCGAGAGCTCCTACACGGATGACCGTGGCCGTGAATCCCCTGAGAAGGTAGAGTCTCCTCTTCAACCGTATGTGTATGTCTCCTCTACTGATATTGTCCGTTCTTAGATCCTCATCGTACAGGCTGATAGAACCAACTCTGTGCGAACGATCCATCTTCGAGGCGACTGGTTTGATACTCCCGCGAGCGTCAGCGCATACGTCCACATTATCGGCCAGTTCGAAGACCAGGGGAAATGTGTCGTCGACAACAACCAGAACATGCTGATCCTGCACCCAGATCAGCTCATCTCATCCACTGTCGTTGCCGACTCATTCAGCTGCATGCGGCGTGCGGTCTTGCAGGACAGAGTCAAAGCAACCAGTGACTTGTCACCCGCCCTTGTCTACGGTACTATTCTGCACGAGATTTTCCAGGAAGCTTTGGTAGCCAATAAATGGGATCCGGCATTCCTCACAAACGTCATCAACAAGACTCTTGAGAAGCATCTTGAGGACCTGTACATCCTCAAGGTCGGCATGGACGATGCAAAGAGTCATGTACAATCCAAGATGCCTGAACTCCGGTCTTGGGCTCAGCTGTTCGTAACTTCCCAGCCAAAGCCTGATGCTATCGTCCAAGGTCGGAACGGTGACAAGGCTACCATGTGTGTCAGCAAGCTTCTGGATGTCGAGGAACATGTCTGGTCACCCATGTATGGTCTCAAGGGCAACATCGATGCCACCGTCCAGGTCACTATGCGCGACCCCCCAGCAAGGGGCTCAAGCTCAAAGGCGTCAACGACCAAGACCTTGACCGTCCCCTTCGAGGTCAAGACCGGCAAAAATGTCAACAGCAACCATCAGGCGCAAACAGCACTCTACAACTTGCTGCTCTCGGATCGCTACGATATTGAGATTGTCTACGGTATCCTTTACTACATGGAGACATCACAGACACTGCGCATTCCCGCCGTTAGGCATGAGATCCGCCACATGATCATGCAGCGCAACCAGCTGGCTTGCTACATTCGTGAGCGGAGTGTCCAACTGCCCCCTATGAAGAAGAGCAAGAATGCGTGCGGCAGATGCTATGCTCAGACGACCTGTTTCATCTATCACAAACTTGCTGATGACGGAGATGGGGAGACGAGTGCAATGAACGAGAAGTTTGATGAAGTAGTCAACCATCTCAGCCCTACCCACAAGGAGTTCTTCTTGAAATGGGAAGAACTTCTCACCAAGGAGGAAAAGGAAAGCCAAAAGCTTCGCCGAGAGCTATGGACTATGGTCAGTACAGAGCGCGAGAAGGTTGGACGTTGCTTCGCCAATGTCATCATCGAAGAGGGCTCAGCATACGAGAATCACCAACAGATGGGCAAGACCAACCGTTTCGCCTACACCTTCATCAAGGACAAGCCTGCCCCCGGCTTTTCGTTTCTGGACTCGCAACTGACTGTGGGTGAGCCCATTGTCATTTCTGATGAACAAGGTCACTTTGCACTTGCGCTAGGCTATGTCACCTCAGTCAGAAAGACTCGCATCGCTGTTGCCGTGGACAGAAGACTGCACAATGCGCGCGTCCGACAGCCTGGCTTCGACGAGGCCGATAATCAGGTCTTTGCCAGCATCATGCAGGTTCCTGGCTCTGGTGATAACGCCCCGGAAGACCGTGAAGCCGGCCCGGTCCGCTACCGTCTAGACAAAGATGAGTTCAGCAATGGCATGGCAACAGTACGCAACAATCTTGTTCAGATCATGGCCGATGGAGTCTTTGGATCTAGGCAGATCAGGAGATTGGTTGTCGACCTTGAGGCCCCCCGCTTCAAGGCTGTGCCAACGCAGTATATTCTCCCTTCTACCGCGTCGGGTCAAGGTCTGAACGTCGATCAAAAGGCGGCTGTCGAGAAGGTCATGTCTGCTCAGGACTATGCCCTTGTGCTTGGTATGCCTGGTACGGGCAAGACGACTACCATTGCGCACATCATCCGTGCCTTGGTGGCACAGAAGAAAACAGTCTTGCTAACTTCCTACACCCACACCGCCGTGGACAACATCTTGTTGAAGCTCAAGGATGACGGGATTCCGATTCTTCGTCTCGGTCCTCCCGTCAAGGTTCACCCTGAAGTTCCTTCGTTCGCCACCCTCGCCGGCGTGCCAAAGACTTCTTTTTCGGAGATCCACGAGGCCTGGAACGACACCCCGATTGTGGCGACGACTTGCTTGGGTATCAACCACCCTGTCTTCGCCGAGCGCATCTTCGACTACTGCATAGTCGACGAGGCTTCCCAGATCACGCTTCCTATCTGTCTTGGTCCCATCCGCATGGCACGCAAGTTTGTTCTAGTCGGTGACCATAACCAGCTCCCCCCTCTCGTACAAAACGAGGAAGCTCGCCTCGGCGGTCTCGACGTGAGCTTATTCAAGCTTCTCTCCGAGAAACATCCCCAAAGTGTGGTCAATCTCGAACACCAGTACCGCATGTGCGAAGATATCATGACCCTTTCCAACACGCTCATCTACAATGGCCGGCTAAAATGCGGCACCGAAGCGTTGCGCACTACATCCCTCGAGATTCCCGACATGGACGCTCTAGCAACCAAGCACTTTGATGCCGATTCTTTCCTCGCCTACTCCGAGCAACACCCGCTTAAAGAAGGAGATAAACTCTCTTTCTGCCCCTATCCCACCCTCACTACCTGCTGGCTCCGTGATCTCCTCGACCCCTCCGCGCGCGTCCGCTTCATCAACACCGACTCCCTCCTTCCCCACTCACGCGAAGAGAAATCCACTCGCGGTCAGCGCATCGTTAACCCGCTTGAGTCCCGCATCGTCTGCCAACTAGTCGACTCGCTCCTCACTGTCGGCGTGCCCGCTTCCGAGATTGGCGTGATGACGCATTACCGCTCGCAACTGGCTTTGCTTAAGCACAATATGAAAAATACCCTAGGCGGTAGCGCAGGAGCAATAAGAGCGGGCGTTAAAGTGGCGGCTGAGGAAATCGAGATGCACACGGCCGATCGCTTCCAAGGAAGAGATAAGAGTGTCGTGGTGTTGTCCCTGGTGAGAAGTAACGAGGGGTGCAGTATCGGCGAACTACTGAAAGATTGGAGGAGGATCAACGTGGCGTTCACAAGGGCGAAGACAAAGCTGCTTGTTGTTGGTAGCCGTGAAACTTTGCGAGGGGCGTCTTCCTCGGTGGCTGGGTCTCCTTCAGCAATCGCTAGTCCCGAGCTGGGAGAAACCGGTGATGATCAGGGAGAAGGGCAAGGAGAACCAGAAGGAGGCGAAATGCTCGCCCGCTTCGTGCGCATGATGGAAGATCGCAACTGGGTGTATGAGCTCCGTGCTGGTGCTTTGGAGGGACATAGGTTTGCGGATGCGAATGCTGCTTCCACGGCTGCTGATGCTCTCAGCCCTAGGAAACCTAATCCCATCTTCAAGCCGGTTTCGCCTAGGAAGGGTTCGGCGTTATCACCATCTAAGAAGGCGAATGCGAAGCTTGCCGGGAAGGGATATAAGGTGCAGAGCAAGCTGCAGTTTGGGACGCCAAGTCAAGGGAAAGAAAATGTCGGGAGCCAAAGCCTGAAGAGCCCGAAGAAGGGTATTGTTGGTGGAGGGAAACATAACCCTAAGCGCATTGGAATCAGTGAGCGCGCAATCATGAAGGGGAGGCCGATCATGAGGGATATCATGAATGAGATTACTGATGGGAGGTTTTGAGCGGCTGCTCCTTTGAAGTATTGGTTAGGGCATCGGCTGAGCGGTTTCCATTACAGTTGGACTTGTTAGTTTTGGAGGATTTCCGGTATGGCTGTTGTGGGTGTAAGAAAGAAAAAAGTATTTAGGATTCTTGGGCGTCATGGGAAAAGTTATCGGCATCTCCTTTGGCAAACTTGGTCTTTCTTATTAGGATAGGATAGGATAGCGTTACCTGGTATTGGGATCCTGAGTGGTATTTGGTACTATGCCCATTTCTAGAATAGTACCTACGATGGATGGCAGGAAGTTCGATTGGAATCCTCTTTATTTTCAATGTTCGACTCTTTCCTTTCCAAGCAACGCTGTAGATTGATGGTGATGATGGTTCGATCTTATCATTTCTGTTTTTTTCCAGCCGGATCCACTTCATCCCATGTTTAGCCTATGAGCCTGTTCTTAATTAGCATTACTAGTGCACGATTATTGTTATCTGCTCGATAGCTTTCACTACCTACCTTAAACATCCGCTCCTCCGTTGTTTGTCGGAAAGGTTTGTTGAGTTGTTGTTCCAAACCGTCTTTTGCTATTGCAATGATGCGGTCTTAAGCACTATGTTGTGGAACTCAAAACAACAAGAACCCAACAAAGCCCGCATGGCTCAGTGGTAGAGCGCATCACTAGTAATGATGAGGTCGTCAGTTCGATTCTGGCTGTGGGCATTTGATAACCATTTCTTTTGACTTTTTTTTCTTCTTTTCTTATTCGCTCTTCATCGTTCTTGTTTGGGAATCTCTTACGCGCAAGGTTTTTTTTTTTTTTTTTTTTTTTTTTTTTTCAAAAGGGGGTTGTTATTGTTGTCGTTGTCGTTGATGATGATTCGTTCCTGTAGTGTTGCTGTCTGCAATTTTTAGTTGTGATGGAGGGGGGGGGAGGGGGGGGGGAAGGGGGGGGAATGGAAGGAGGTGCAGGTTGATGCTTTTCACTTTCAATCTATGAGGCTGTTCGCGACTTCCGATTTATGATGGATCTTGACGGAACCGAACGGAAGATAGAGGGACGCTATTCAGTTTTCTTCTCTTCTTGTCTTTTTCTTTGTATTTTCCCCCCTCCTTCCCGGGCACTTTCTCGTAGCGTCACAACCAGTCGAAACTTTCGCCTCATATTACTCCGCGTTATATTTCATTCTTCGTCGAATACGACTGTAACCGAGTTCGATGACTTGGCAGCACTTGCAGCGCCACGGCTTTCATCACCAGTCAGCAGCGACCTAGCTTTGATATCAGAGGCTGCAATGGCGTCGGATCTCTTGATTGGGCGCGAAGCATGTTGATGTGCAGAGTCAGCTGAAGCCTGAAGCACAATAGGTGGAGAGGGCCTCTTGAGTAGTTGAGAGTCGGTCAGTCATCCTTACGATGTCTTCTCCATCCCCAGACCCTTCATCTCTATCTTTTTGTCTTCGATTGTCCTTATTAGACTTGCAAAATGTATCATTTACGTTACGATATACAGATGTTACGGGAACGCCTCAAGGATGCCGCTGCACCAGGCATATATACTCTGACAAAGTACTGCCTGAGGTGCAAGAATTTATGGCTTCCCCATGGTAAGGAGGCCGGCTGTGACGGAATTGGCTTCTCAGCCAGCTTAGGGTGCCGTTATTGCATCTTTCTGCTCAACGCTCTGAAGCACTTCGACTGGATGGAAGGCTTGCACTGTTATTTCAAGCTCAGCGGGCGTAAAGGGCGCTATTATTTGACGTCCTGGGTTTTTCATGTTCAGCTTGAGCTGTACACACCAAGGGGTGGGTATAAATTTTTTATTCGAGAGGAAAGTGCTAATACCGAAGCATTCAGGCCATCCGCCAGCTTGGCACGGTATCGCTCAAGACGCCAATCCCCTTGACGCCGTTCTGAGCGGCTCGCCTCAGACATCTGAAGCCTACGAGTTTATTCGTTCCTGTCTTCGAGACTGCGACGCCAACCACCCAGAATGCAAGATAGCAGGTCAAGGACTACCCACTCGACTGTTAGACGTACATCATGAAGGCGCTCAGCAAGTGAGACTGGTCGAGACGGAGTCGCTTCCTGTGGGGCACAGCACGACCTACATAGCCCTTAGCTACTGCTGGGGTGGACGGCAGAGTTTGACGCTGAAGTCCGAGAACCTGGAGGTCATGAAGTTGGGTCTTATGGTCTCCAGTCTGCCGCAGACGTTACAAGATGCCATCGCCGTCACCCGAGCGCTAGGCCAACAGTACCTATGGGTAGACGCTTTGTGCATTATCCAAAATTCTCCAAGCGATTGGGAAGTGGAATCGTCAAAAATGGCCTCGGTATACCGTGATGCCTATCTAACTATTGCTGCTGCTACTGCCTCCGACGTTACTCACGGGTTTTTATCTCGCAATTATCGGGAGTTAAACGCTTGGTACAAGGAGCCATATCACGAGGAATGGATCAATCAGGAAGCTTGCTCGACCATTTTAGGCGCCCGACGGATACACGAAGGTCTTGGGCATGCCGATGAACATCCCCGGGTTCCTGTGCTGCCCTGGAATCTTCGCGGGTGGACGTTGCAGGAGCAATTCCTCTCGAGAAGATTGCTCAAATATCATGCTTACGAGCTTCGCTGGGTTTGTCAAAACAAATCGGCCTGCCAATGTCGTTCGGACTTGAGTTGCAGGTTATTGGCCAAAGACCCGATGGATTCGCCCACGTACAGATTAGAATCTGCCCAGCTGGCACATGACTATTGGCGCCATATTGTTAATGACTATACTGCCCGCGAGCTTACCGATGCCCGTGACAAGCTACCCGCAATTTCTGGTCTCGCGCAAGTCTTTCAGCAAGTCATACAGTCTCCATATATCGCAGGCATTTGGGAAGACCGACTGTCTTTGGGTCTCTTATGGAGGGCTTTCGACGCAAGATATGCTCCCGAGCTTTACATAGCGCCTACCTTCTCTTGGGCGTCCATATCCTCGCGGGTTGAAACGATGTTTGAGCCTGGGGACTACGGCGTACGTGATAGATGGGTCTCTCACACTGTGGTCGAAGATACTTGCTCCATTGCCGATGGCAAAGATCCACTGGGTCGGGTGAAAGGTGGCTGGATCAAACTCCGTGGTTACATCTTCAAAGCGGCTTTAATCGACGACCCGAGGGGAGGTTTTGACTATAGGTATAAGGTCAAGACCAAATTTCTTGGAAAAGAAAGATTACGTCAAGACACCTGGCTAGAGGAATTCCTAGCCACAAACGAACATGGCGACGTGCAAAGATCTGTTCGTCGAATGCGCCAGCCCTCGGGCATAACTACACACGACAATGAGCCCCCAACATCCGAAATCAAGGACGGCGCTGTTGTATATTTGCTCCTGATTGGATATGTAACTTACAACTTAATCACTGTATTTTACTTCATGGGACTAGGGTTGTCAAGCGATAAACCCGGGATGTATGAGAGACTGGGTCTTATCTTATATTGTAAATCCAAGAAGAAGTTTGAAAAATTCAAGTCAGGTCTCATCGCTGCAGCAGACGACCACAAGGTGGTTACCATTGTTTGATGTTGGGGTTATCAATAATGTTCTTCAAGGGGTCACACATGTACCTATATATACGATTCTGTGCGGATCAGGGCTGGAGTTTCTGTTGGCTTGGAAATTGCAAGACATGTTGCGCGTTTTTTTTTTCTCCCTCATTACGTCTCTTATCTTTCTTCATGTCCTTGTATTGTCGTTGGAATTGTACTTCTACTTTATGACTGTTTATGAAGATCAATTCCTTCTCACACAAGGAGCTCGCACGTTCACCCACCATCAAGCACCCAGAGCCCCGATGACCGCGAAGCGGCACTGTCATTCTGCCGCAGAAAGATCCAACAGGACAGAATCTGATGGGATCAACACACCACAGAACGAAGACACACAATTAGTACTTACGTACCTGGTAAACGAGCATAGCAAGCTACCCGAGGGAGTTAAGGGTGAGCAGACAAGATACCTTGACCACACCTCGAAGTACTGGGAGACAAAGGCATCACAACACGCCTCACTCTGACACCCACTACCAAAATGACCGAGACGACCTACGATCAGGTAGCCGAGTGAGCAATCGTAAAGGTCACTAGGTAGGATTTTACAGCCAACGCCCAGCGGAACTAGTAGTCATACATTGACAGAGCAAATAGTGAGTGAATTGTCGTTTAATCCCACCAATAGTTAGGATAAGATATCATCTCCAAGTTTCTTTCTCCTCATCCCCCTTGTGGGCATGAAACCCAAGCAACATAACCAACATCAGGCACTCCCTCTTCTTGACAAGACACGACCAACTTGTTAGTGGTTAGGTTTAGTTTACCCCTAACTGAGTGAGTGAAAGAAAGATAACTATCCAAACCCAATTTCCGAGTGACTCTTCTCCTTCCTATACTACTCCCTGCCCGTGTCAATGCCCTAGATCCCAGCTGCGGATGAAGCTACCGTCCAGCGTCTCAGTTGCTTCACTTCCACTTCCACTTCCACCTCCATTCCCCTTCAAAGAAGGAAAACAAAAGCCAAAGTAGGTACCAAATGAAACCCTCGCAAAAGTCTCTCCATATCTATCCTTCCCCTCCCCTTCCAACCTCAGAAGCCATCAAGTCCACTCAATACCCAATAATCAGGCCATCTGAACCAAGGTACCTAGGTAGTCTTGAAGGACTAGCTGGCTGGCTGGCTGGCTAACCAACTCAGTTTTCGAGGTAGGTACAGGTAGTTTACCCTTATACGGGACCATGCTCGTACCATGATCCTTCGTCCAAGTCTTCTTCTCTATGCACTCCGCACACGGAACCTGCACGTTACTCGTACAGGCAAGCCCAGGTGTCGGGTCGTGTGGATCGAGCCTGTCGCATGAGCAGTATCTCTCGTCGTAAGTGACCTCCTGGGCCTCCGTGTATTTCATGAGATGCGAGCACGAGGTCCCGGCTTGACCGTGTAGAGTGTCTTTGCGAGAGGTCCAGTCGTGCTTGTGGAAGCCGGGGTAAAGGATGTGTTTGCACATGGTGGAGTGGTTGCTGTTGGCTTTCGCGGGGGTTTGTGGTTTTTTCTCTTCTTCTTTCGGGTTGTTGAAGGGGATGAGTCTGTAAAACATGAAGGATGAGTGGGTGAACTATGATGCGTTGATTCTACAAGGTGAGGTGAGGACTCTCCTCGGCTGTTGAGGAGTGAAAGTGCGTGCTTACTTGCTTGGATCCAAGGTTTTTGAAAGCGCTTGTAGAGAATAGACCAGCTAGATAGTAGATATTCAGGAGTTTCGGATCTGGATGTGTCTGCTTCTCTCACGATCAAACTTTCTGATGAGAGAGGCCTGCTCATTTTGTACTCGAGAGGCATCATCAGGCCGTCGAGGATGTCCACTGCGATACGCGCAGAGGTCAATGAAGAAATTTCCAGCAGGTCAACGAAGAAACCTCCAACATCGTCGGTTTCCTCGCGGTGGCCAAATCGATGAGAGGATATCAACAACCAACGGACCGGTGGTTCTCGAGGATGGGCGGCTGGAATCTCGACATTGAAGACTCCATAATCAAAGGAAAACACAGCGGATGATGATGTTGGTGAACATTCGTCTTTCGGAAATATCCAACTCGCTCATCGTTCATGACACTCGGTGACGGAGGTTGTCACGGAGACTTGATGATAAAGAAAACGCTGAGTTGGTGATATCGTTGATAATCGTGTAGTTCATTCGGCTCCGGACAACAGCCAACTAACCCGGGCTTGAGATCATAACTACCTGCCTGTTGAAGGCTCGAAGCGCCTTCGTCTCGATGTCCCAGCAAGTAAGAGCCGTAGCACACGCTTGAGCCATGACTCCTGTTTCCTTGGGAAACAAAAGAAAGAGATGGCCGCCTTGTTGGTACGTGGTTGCGCGTGTTCGAAGCGTGACCAACCTGCCGCTGATCTGTTAAGTGGATGAGGAGGAAGTCATTGACACTCCGTGATGAAAAGCATTCAGTCAAGAAACAGATCTTTCAAGACCAGACCAACTGCACAATACCTTGATCGTTCATAAAGACTTGGGGATGCTGTGAATTAAGTACCTATCTACCTACCTACCTACCCGGCCGAGATCATCATTGTGATGTCGAGGTAGGTAGATATGTAGTGAAATACACTCACTACCTTGGTGCCACGAGAGATCTCAAAGAGCCGCAGAACAAGTGATGGCGAAGTCAAGTGTACAAACAACAAGTTTGATACAGTGTCGAAGAGTGCGTGCACGTCGACATCCCTGACCGCCACCTTGTAGACCGAGACGGGTCGTTGGTGATAAATTTTCTTGATATACTTTACGTAGTGGTTTGTTGCACCACGGTCTAGGCGTTGGGAATGCATAGCAAAATCTAAAATGGTTTGATGATAGAAAGAAGAGAAAAAAAAAAGGTCCGGGTGTCAGACCCGAGACAAAGGGCATGCGTTCATAAGGGACCAAAATCATAGAGGATGTAAATATGGATGAGAGGTATGGTAGGCTGACGTGACAGGACAAGATGTTGATTCAGTGCCTTGAATTCTGGATTACTTTAATTAGGTACCTCGGCGAGGAAAGTGGGGATATGAGTGAAGAGGAAAGAACACGGACTGGTCTCAGTAATATCCAAGATCACAAAGATAGATTCATGACTGTGGTAAAAGAAAAGTGGAAAAAGGGAGAAGAGGGGTGAAACCAACAAGTCTGGGTACTTGGGAGCCAGAACATGGTGGTGAATGGAGTAGGATGCAAATACAGGGTGTCTATTATATCTGATACCCGATGAGCTGGTGAACCGGTGAACCGGTGAGTTTGGCCAGGGAGGGAACCTGGAAAGCTGAGGTGGGGGAGGGTTGGCAGGGCTTGACTAGTAGTCAAACATGGTCGAGGCTGGAGAGGATGTTTGTCACCTTGGTCTGGATTTGTGGTGGCTTTCCGATATCTGGACATGGGTTGAGGCGGCTCGTTGAGGCGGCTCGTTGGGCTGGTTGGGCGGTATTAGGATGCGGATGGGGATTCAAATTGGGGATAACCACAATCATTGTTCATAAAAAGACGAGTGTCCGAAGTCATATTAACTCACAGTGCCCCCCCTTCACTTGATCACATCATTTGACCAGGCTGGTTCCTCAGACGAGACTTTCTCTTTTTTTACTCGCTACCCAAAAAATCCTTTGCTTTACCTTATCGAAGTTACATGTACATAGAAAGAAAAACCAAGTGTACATCAGCGCAGTAGTGTTGATAGGGATTAAAAAAGAAGTATTAAGTGTTAATATAAGAGTGAGCGTAAGCCGCTAAAGCCGCTCCCCCTCCCGTCTCTCTTTCCTTCCTAAAAAGCCAGAGGACTAAACAAAAAAAAAACAAAAAAAAATCAAGCCACATCTTCTTTGCTGCTTCTGCTGCTGCCATGCCACGCGGGAAAAAAAAGGGACGCGTATAAAAATCAGACATCAGTATGTAAGTAGTGCCAAGCCCAACCGTGAGGAAAAAAACGACCGACCAACCAGACCAATCACCAGTCTAGAATGTGTGAGAGTGAGAGTGTAAGCGAGAGTGCTGCGCGCGCAAAGTACATGAAATAAGAACAACCCGCAAACATGATTCCTGTTTCCTTTTCCCCCCTTTGTGACACCTGTCCCTGTTCTTTCTTGTTTTGTTGTTTTGCGAGAGAGTAGAAGTCCGGTCTCAGACCTAGGACTCCGCGTTTCAAGGCTGAGCGAGACAGTCAAGGGGTAAGGTTCAGGTAGCTAGGTAACTCCCCCAACCAACGTAGAACACCCAGACTGTCAAATCATCAAAAGTACATTTTGCTCACCCTCAGGGATACTGCAAACCAATCGCTCGCTTCCCATGCTGTCGTCATTCCATGCCAGCAGTCTTACAGTATAATCCAACAAATTTCAATCCATCAGCCAGCCCATCATAGTCGCAGCTCCCTGACGATCTGCTCCGCCAAGGCCTTGTACTGCCATGTGTTTCCGGCGAGCCTCTTGAACTGGACACCGTGGAGACTGACAATCGGAACCTTGACGATCAAGATCTCGAATTCGATCTCGTTGCCGCCTTCGGTCATTACCGTCGGTTGGCGTTCAGCGTGGTTGATGCTGGGTGTGTGGCGACAGCTGAAGCCACCCTTGATCTCATTGAACTCCACGCCAAGCACCCGCAACACTCGCTTAATATCCGCCCGTATTTCTGAGAGAGGTTTGGTCGAGGTTGTGGATACGCTGAAGATACCCTTGAGGAACACAGGCTTGACCAGATCGGGATCTTCGGGCTCTAGCCTCTCGTTGGAACCGCCCGAGGTCTCGCCTCTTATGTCGCTATCCACCAGCTCAGCATCCGTCTCTTCGCGGACAGAGTGGTGGTGGCTCTGGTAGCTTCTTTGTGGCTCTGTAGTTTGTGATTGAGCCTGCTGAGCAGCAGCCTCAGCCTCGCGCTTGGCTCGTCGCATCTGGATAGACTCCCTACGAGCGTGACCGAGCGACTTGGCGCGCATGGACATGGAACCCCGAATGGGCGGCTTGCCGTCCGTTGAGTTAGCTGTCGCTGGAGGCTCCTTTCGCCTGTCACGGGTGCTAAGTCTGCGGAGGATACCGGCGGCCGTGCTCTCTTTCTTAGCGGGGACCATATCGGGCGACAGTAGGCCACCCTGGATGGGCTCCCTAGGCTGATCCTCACTGTGCGACCTTGTCCTTTGTCGGCTCCGTGGCTCAGCATTGTGGACAGGCTGTGGCGGCACGATATCGGCGAGGGAATGCTTCTCCTTTGGTCGGATAACGGGAGAAGGAGGTACTGGCATCACTGTCTGTGATGACGAAGGTGGAGGCTGCTGTGCCTTGGATGGTTGTTGCAAGTCAATGTAGACGTGGTTGCGTTCGCGCTCGAGCTTTTCGCGGACTAGGTAGTAGATGGAAATAAGAGGATCGAACGCGTTGAGAGGATCATCGCCAAGGGAAAGACCCTCTGAACTGGCGGCAGTCAGCGTGTCCTTGCTCGTCACCGAGTTCCTTCTCTTGTAGAAATCGAAACCAAAGCCACGCTTCTTCTCGGCATCCTTCGCGATTGGTTCCGGTCGTTCTCTCTCCTTCTCGAGGCGGCGCACAGCGGCCTGGTACTTGGGCGACTTGATGCGCTTGGTCAACTCTGCTGTGATATACTCTGGAGGCCCAAACTTGAAACCAGTCATCTGCGAGATGACTTCGGGGTCGAGGGGAAGCGTCAGGGGCTCGCGGCGCGGGAGGTAGTTATCGGGAGGTCCGTTGTAACCCTTGAGCATCCAAGGGTGGTTCATGACCTCCTGCATGGTGGCTCGCTGCTTGGGGTCAGTTACCAACATGCGCGAGATCAGGTGCTTGCATTCTGCAGACAGCCAAGTTAGCATAACTTTGAGCGGAGCCAGGAACTGAGTGTTGACACATACCCGAAGAAAGCCAGTTGGGATAGTCAACCGCGCCCTTCTTGATTTTCTGATGGAGAGCGGGCATGTATTGGTCGTCAAACGGAACCTTGCCGCACACCAACACAAACAGAACGACGCCAAAGCTCCATACGTCAACCTCGGGTCCGGTATACGGCCTTGCCTGCAGAAGCTCAGGCGCGGCAAAGTACAGACTGCCGCAGTATGTCTTGAGTTTCCTATCCTCCTCTGGGGAGAAAAGGTTGCTGAGACCGAAATCGATAATCTTGATGTCGCCAGTCTTGCTGATCAGGATGTTCTCGATCTTCAAGTCGCGATGGACAATGCTGTTGCGGTGGCAATAGTCGACGGCGCTGGCTATTTGGCGGGCGAACTTGCGAGCCTGCTTCTCCTTGAGCTTACCGTGGGAAATGATGTAGTCCAGCATTTGGCCGCCATTAACGTATTCAAAAAGCATGTACCAATGCCACCTTGTTCGCAAGTTATCGCGGAGCCCGCAAATGTACTGATGGTTCAGAAGGCTAACGATAGCCGCCTCACGGGCGTTACGGTCTTCCCTAGCGGCATCGGCCTTTTCACGCTCTTCCCTCGACTGTCGGCCATCGTCGGGCGATACTCTTTCGATGATCTTGCAGGCGACCTGAACACGCGGAAACAAAGGTAAAGAGTTAGCCACAGAAACGGAACAAACGAGATGTCGCGTTTGATGGGTTGACTTGCCAATTCGTTGGTGCCCTCCTTTTTCGCCAACTTGACCTTACCCATGCTACCTTGACCAATCGTCTTGATGAAGGCATAGTTACCGGATGGCGCGGGGATCACGGTACGGTATCGCTGCTTGGTAGTGCCAGTGGCACTGCGGTGTGTCGAGACGCCGGCGTCGGCGCCATTGCGATGGTCGTCCCCGGCGCTGGCGTGGCCGTGGGGAGCGGCGGCGGCAGCAGCGGCAGCGGACATGTCGGGCTGCTGCTGATGGTGATACTGCTGCTGTTGTTGTGAAGAATGGGGGTGGTGTCTCGACGATGTGGCCGTGGAGGTGGTGGTGGTAGTGGTAGCTGCTGTGGTGGCTCCTGAAGCAGATCGCTGACTGCTCCGGCGGTGGGGACGCGAGGCTTCAGCTCTGTTGGTTGATTCGGACCGCGGCAGTGGTGGCTCGGGTCGTGATGTGGTAGGAGGACGCCGAGTCCGAACAGACTGTGATCGGATGGGGAGTTCGGCGGCGGCGCCAGAGGAGAGTGTCGTCGCCATTGGGGGGGTGGAGAAAACGCGTGTGGTGGTGGTCCTGAGGTACTCTTCTGGTCCGTCTGTAGCAAAGGGGATTTCCCAGGGTGATGGAGCCGGGTTGGCGGTAGGGCGGTCGGAGTGCTAATCCCTAGTCGCAGCCGGGGGAGGACGGGGGTCGGGGGTGTTTGTTGGTGTTGGGTGGAATCTCAATGGGCGAAGCCAATGAAGTCGAGTATAGACGAGTAGAGATGACTAGTCCACTAAATAGGGATCTGGATACGGCGTTTGGTCGATTACGAGGGTGGGTGGTGGAGGGCGGATACCCGTGTCGTGGTAGGTTATTGTCCGGACTGACCTCGTGGTGCAAGTCGCAAGATTACAGTCGGGGCCCGGGAGCCTAATTCAGGACCACGCCCAGGGCTCAGGTACAAAGCGAAATGGGCGGAATGGGGAAAAGTGGTCTCGAGCGATCCACGCAAATTCGGTTGCGAGAGAGAAGCAGTGGAGAGGGAATGTATGTAGAGGTCGGGTAGGTGAGGTGTGAAAATGCAAGGAGGGACCAGAGCGAAATGCTGCTGGTGCTGGACTGCCCGCTGCCGACGATCCAGGATTCGGGGGGTGTTGTG
Organism: Neurospora tetrasperma FGSC 2508; assembly: GCF_000213175.1. NCBI lineage: Eukaryota > Fungi > Ascomycota > Sordariomycetes > Sordariales > Sordariaceae > Neurospora > Neurospora tetrasperma. The sequence goes on along the minus strand of NW_009799104.1, from coordinate 634,457 downwards.
GTGCAGGGCAGTGTTGCAAGTTGAGATGAAGCACCTCAGCAAAAAGTGGTGCAGATTCTTGGGAGGAGCAGAGCAGTGGAAGTGCAGTCCGCAGTTCTGGCGGAGAAGGGAACTTGTGAACAAGGAAGACGGGACGGGAGCTTGGGTCTCTCTAGGTAGAGGTACGTAGCCTCGGCCCGTGCTTCGATTGGATCAGAATTGCTTCAACCTTGGCAGCCCGATGTGTCAAACGGAGGAACCTGAACCTCGAGACGGCCTTCCCGACACCAGCAACTCTTTCTTTCTTTCTTGGTGCCGACGGGGGGATGTAAGAGAACTTGAAGTGGAAGTGGTCTGTAAAAATGCCCGGAAAGACTTGGTAATTGTCATGTGGCTTATTGCCTGTGTTGTCCGTGGCCGACGGGACCTGGAATCGGGATCGCGGAAGCAATGTCAGTGGAGACAGCATGCGAGCACACCTACCTAGCACACTCTAGTGAAGGGGAAGCCTCTGGAGATGGGCCCGCTGCGAGGTTGACAAGAATTGGTGGTTGGGTTTTGTAGTGAGACAGACGGGGCGAACGGGGCGCCCTGGACAAGGGACTTGGAGTGGGCCTACCGTATGTCTTTAGTGTTACTGCTCAAGGTACTCCTGCCTCCCCTCTGTTAACACATGAGAACGTTTCTGTCCGCCTTCAAGTGTCACCGCCAGGTCGACCGCCTTTGGGAAAGAGATCAGGCCGATATCAAAACAACACAGATCTGGGGTCAAGCCATTCAGCATGATTCCAGACATCCTCGGAACCATGCCGGCGGGTATGGTTTATTTGTCAAGTCATTTTCCAGTTCTTGGGGTGAAACATGAGGTTACGTTGAAGATGGGAGCGCGCTTAACCACCACCGATGGCACTATACCGAACGCTAAACATTCAGCCTCTGGCAACTCACTCCGGGACATTGAAAATGAGAGGCACAGTAAACCTAACGAACAGACGAGGTCATCACCAACGGCTACAGTATGGTTCTCTTTCTCCTCCTGACTGTTGCCTCGAACGGTCTTCTCCAAATATTCATTTGTTGGGGACCACGGAGGGACCCAGCATCCCAAGGCAATCCGGCATCTCATTTGTGAATTGCAGTCACGATGAGAAACAAAGGACAAGGAAGGAAGGTTTCTGAACCCACATATGGGTACACTACAGTTGTCGTCCATGATCGTCCTTCTTGGCCGGCGCCCACATCCACCCTTCCACCACAACATGTTTCCCCCCCTCGAAAGCCCCTGAAGCCATTCCGATAGCCACTCCTTCGACTCGAACTGTGACATGTTCAACGGTGACTAATCGACCCCTCTACATCAATCAGCATATGGCACCCTGGACAGAAAATCTCGGTGGATGGCCGGTGAAATGCCTCCTCATGGTCTCTTACAGCCCGGATCGGGATCCGCTGTTGGCGTGGTGGGGATCTTGACGGCCTGCCCTCCGCCGCGGACCTCTTGATTCGTTCTCGACCAAGGCCGGTCCCCGACTCCCCAATGCCACGTCTACAGCACGCGGAAAAGGCCCGGCGACCTTCGAGAAGGATGCAACTCCTGGATCCGATCTGACTGGCCAGAAGCTGGGGTTTAGAGATGGGCGGCTTCAGACTGGTGCCAACAAACAATTCAGGAGATAGTCAATGCTTGTCTCCGGGACATCCTTTTTGAGCGGTTTCAGCTCGGACGGGAACTCTCAGATTTGCGATCTTCTTTCTTGACTGACACATCTCGAAAGAAGGAAGCTCTCTGTGCCACACCGCAGCCTTGATACTGCGACATTGGATATCGCGTCGCGCTCTCCGGAACGGCGGCCGTGTGTCAGGCCTGCGACTTGCGGGGAAGCTTCATCCAATGGCAGCATTGGTGCGGTGAGCGTTCCCTTTTGGAGTGCAAGGCACCAAAGCTTATCACCAGACTATTTTCAAGGAAACGGAATTGAGCTGAGTTGACAAGGGACGGAATGGTGGATGGTGTACTATGCAACCTTCTTCTTCTTCTGACTCTTGTTTCTGGCTGTTCCCATCACCTCAATCACCAGAAGTAGTCGGTGTTGTACAGCATGAGACAGCCGTTTCTCCTTGCGCGGGAGACATTTGAAGGCATTTGTTCACTCCCTTGGAATCTCGCGGTATCCACGTCGAAAGATCTGAAACGCCACAAAGGAATTTCGAGGATATGCAACAAAATGCGTAAAAAAAACAAAAAGCACCGAGATATCACGGATCGACCAACAATGCGCATCGGATATTGATTGCCAGCTGAAATGATATCATGCTGCGGATCAAAGCGATGTTTCCAGGACAGGAATATGATCTCCTCCAGGTTGTTGTTGGGTTACGGTTATCACCTCATGCGGGGTTTCCAACCGTCTAGTCGTCCTCAACAGCTTGGTGAAGCTCCAATGTGTGTCTCCTTCATCCGTGTTTGGTTTGTTCAGAAAATGAAATTTCGTCGGCTTCATTGTTTCATGATGCCGAGCAAACAACCGGGCTGCATTCCGCGGGCCGAGATGCTGCAGGCACTTCAGTTGGAAGTCCATTTTCTGCCATCTGAAGCTTGGCTCGGCGCCAGCGAACGGGCGCCCGGATCCAGCCGGTCGGGAGAGCCCGGTTCCACGGTCTGATACTATTGATTTGACATTGACTGTGGCTAAAGTTGGCCTACGCTTTCTACACTAATTCATTCTGATGCTTCCACCGTCAATTGAGTTTCAACTTCCACTTGTAGACGTAGTGACCAAATGTCCAGTCTCGAGTCTTTCAACTCTCTGGCCTCAACGCCCAGCCGGTCTTGTAAAATCACCAAAGTTTCAGGGCACCTTCTCAGGGACAGCCCCTGTCGTCGAGCGCCGTCCCCGCATCGCCCAGCGGCAGAATGACCCCGCTCCGTTCTTAGATCTGGTACCGCCTTCCCTTTTGACCAATGACATGCCTGCCCCTGCCGGCAGCTGACCAAGCAGCACCCGGAGCAGGGCAAGGCTGAACAGCACCCTACCCAGTAAATTTAGCGACCGTCGCGTTCTGTAGTGTAGCTCACGACTGGAACCACCACACCAATCTAGCGTGCATGTGCCTTTGCTGAGCTTCAGCCTCGGATTCCATACGGTAATTTGTCAACAAACGATTCCACCACCACTTCGACCACACGTCCTCTCCATGTCCTACAAGAGGTCACGCGCAACTTTCGAGGCCGACCTTACTGCTCAGCAATCACCATACGTTTTCTTCGGGACACCTCTTCCGCCGCGCGACCCCGAAGTTCGCGACGATGGATCCTACGTACCGATATGGAAGCAGGAGGTGAGGGACGAGCGAGGGAGGAAAAGACTACACGGCGCATTCACAGGAGGATTCAGTGCAGGGTATGTATAGCTCCTCTTCAAATGACCGCTCTCTGTTTTGCTAACGGCAACCTCTTCACTAGCTACTTTAACACCGTCGGCTCCAAAGAAGGATGGACACCCTCGACATTTGTCTCGTCACGCACGAACCGCCACAAAGATACCCCGAAAGCTGTCCAACAACGACCGGAGGACTTTATGGACGAGGAGGATCTTGCCGATGCTGAAGAAGCCAAGAAGATCCAGACCAACGCCGCCTTCGCCGGGCTAGGCTCGACCGCGAACGATGCCACACGAGCGAGCGGCCTCATGGGCCTCTTTCGTCCCCAGGGTGAAACCATGGGTGTGAAACTACTCAAAAAGATGGGCTGGAGGGAAGGTCAAGGCATTGGCCCCAAGGTGCGGAGGAAAGCGCGGCTCGAGCTGCAAAACGATGCGACCGCGCAGACGGAGACTTTTCTCTTTGCGCCGGAAAATGTACCCATGATTGCATTTGTGAAGAAGACGGATCGCAAGGGCTTGGGATACGCGGGAGAGAGCGGACTGACGCCAATTGGTCGATCGGCGGGGTCAAAGAAAGGCAGTCACGGTGACACGGACGACGAAGACGAGGACGACTACGGCGCACTAGGACGACCCAAACTCACAATAGGCGGGGGCCGAAAGAAGGAAACGAGCCAAATTCGAGGAGGCATAGGGATAGGTATCCTGAACGATACCGGCTCAGACGACGAAGACCCATACGAAGTCGGTCCCAAAATATCCTACAACCGAGTAATAGGCGGAGACAAGAAGAAAAAGAAGGCTACGATAGCGGCCAACCCGACGCTACAAGCAAAACCAAAGTTTATCACCAAGAAAGCAGCATCGTCGATATTAGGCAAAGTAGGGTTAGGGGTCCGCAAATGCCACGACGGCCGCCTACCACTGGACGGCTTTGTCTTCGGCAAGGAATCCGACGCGCTCACAACCGAAATCAATTCCGAAGGAAAATACCCGCCTCCCCAGATCCCTCCAGGGTGGGTATCTTCCAGGACGCCCAAACCGGAATCCGCCGGCGGGTCTCCTGCAAACTACGTCTCAACAGCCGACGTAGCCAAAGCCTCGACCCTCGACCCCAAAGCCCGCGCCGCTCTCCTTGGCGAAAAGCAGTTACCCGGAAAATCCGTCTTTGACTTCATCTCCCCGGCCTCTCGCGACCGTCTCGCCGCCGTCACGGGCCGCTCCGACCTGCCGCAAGCTCTCGGCGAAGTGCCGGCCGCCTACGCCCGCAGTGAAGCCGAAAAGCAGCAAGAGCTTCTCGATCGCGTTCCCAAACTCGACAAGGAAACCGCCATTGCCGCCATCTCGCGTGGCATCGGGGGTGGCGCGCCCTATGCGGAAGACGAGGAGAAGCGCGCACGGTACAGAGGCTATTTGGAGGTCCAGGCGGGGTTCAGACCGCAATTACCACCGAAACCGGCGAAGTTGACGGATGAGGAGTGGCTGAGGGAGTTTCATGAGTTTTTCAATTGCGCGAGGATCTTTAAGCCGATGACGGGGTTCATGGCTAGTCGGTTTACTACGTCGTCTTCTACGAAGTCCTCGGCATCAACTACGGGAGACACGAAGGAGGTGGTGTCAAGGCCGCCGCCAAAACCAGAAGACCCGGCAGAGGAAGCGGCGAGATTGGGCATGTTTGGCACCATGACTAGGTCGGTTACGGATTTTTATCCTACGAGACTGTTGTGTAAACGGTTTGGAGTTAAGCCGCCGGCGCATGTTCAGCCGGATAATTACGATGCCACTAGTGGGAAGAAGAAGGATGACGTTTGGTCGCAGTTCCAGTCGTACGGGTATCAGGGTGGAGGAGGACCCGGTACTGTGGAGAGGGAATTGTTGGGGTTGGAGTTTGGGAGTACTGGCGGCGGAGGAGGGAGTACAGCCATGGCTGATTTAGAAAGAGGCGGAGAGGCACAGAAGCCTGCTGCTGTGGTACTTGATACGTCAAGGAATGAAGCGTTGGAAGGGAAGAGGCCGGGTGATGAAGTGTTTAAGGCCATTTTTGGGGATAGTGATGATGACGAGTGATGGAGTTTTGGAAGAACCTTGATGGTTTATGAAGTACCCTGATGGCCAAGTAGGTCAGGGGCAGGGTTAGGGTTGTACCCACATGTGTCACCAACAGACACTGAAGTACAGAGGTGTGAATAGGATCACTCACCAACCAAAATTCAAAACCTATAGAGCTTTCGAACAGCATACTTAATTCTCCCCAAATTGTTATATGCACGAGACAGTGACAACCGGTAACCGTGATGTTGGTCTGTCGACTTGATGATTGGTTGGTAGACGGGCGGCTACAGAATAAGCGGGACTAACAATTGGCAGCTCGAGCAGTGATTGGCAATTCCAGCGCCTCAGCGGTAATTTCACAGCGTGACAGCACCAGTACCCCTTGCTCGGTCTTTGCATTTCCATCCGGGGGGGGGGGGGGGGGATCCATCGAGGTGCTGCAAGTTGCAGACTGGAGTGCCCTGAACATCCTTGAACCATTTCTTGTCTGTGTGTCAATCGAATCGATGTCAGTGTGAATGCCGTCGGTGCTGTCAACTTTGACAACCCAGGCAGGTACGGGTTGTTGTGCTTGCAGGATTCGCCTGTCGTCTCCCGTCTTGCCGTCCCGTCTTCTTGTTTCTTTTCGCGTCATGTCTTTACAATACTACAGTACCTACCTTACATGCTAATCTAGTCTAAGAATGGACCTGCCTCTCACGCCAGAGATACAGGTCCCTCGGTTGTTCTTTGAAGTAGGTAGTGTGGTTTCCTCTTCAAGGTAACGTATGTATCTTCTTTGTTTGCTTGTTTAGGACATCCATCTCCACCAAGTTCATGTCGAGTCCATTACCACGGTGTCCTTCCAGAAAGCAAAACCTGTCACGAACGAACGACCCTTTTTATGATTCTGGACCGTTCACTTCCGCCCGGACCATCTCAGACGACCTAGGGAAGGGACCAGGGCCATGTAATTAGACGATTGGACCAGCTAGCGTGCAGCCTAGTCCAGGCGATCTACCTCAGATTGGGCAGTGGAGGCTCGCAGTTAATTACGCCCAGGTACTTGCTGGGTATATCAGCCATGGTAATAGCATCCCACTCTCCCCGAAGAGGAACCCCAATCTTACTTTAGCCCTTCACCTAATCCTAATCCCCGACCATTGTCCGCCAACAACATCATTCATCCGTCCCATCCAATTCAACAAAGTCGCGCCGGGTTCCCACCATTGCCGTCTCCATCGATTTCATGCAATCAATTAATTGATTGACTGTGTGTGTGTGTGTGTCCGTCCCAGGCCCCGTTAGAGGTAAGGTCCATCAAGCAAGACTCTTGATGGGAACACACGAGGACGAGGTGGAAATGGAAAGAATGTCAGGAAGCAAACACACAACACTCCATCGCTGTCGCTGTCATCACCACCACCCACCTTGAGGAACAACACTGTGACGACTGGGTCCATGGAAACTTGGCTAACGTTTCTTCGGCTCCCCCAGCTTTATCCGTCACGTCCCTACAGGTAGCCCCTTATATTAGATACCAAATCACGACCGAATTAATTCCCAATTGCGACACCCACCCCCGTCGTCACCCTGTCTGCGCCGCGAGATTCCAGCTGCTCGTCCCCCGGGCCCATCTTCAACCTCCCTCCACATCACCACAGGACCTCTCGCCTTTCTCTCCCCAAACGGCGTAGCGCAGAAGCAGACTCTGGATTGCTACCCGACCTGGACCTGGACCTGAACCTGAACCTGAACCTGGACAACCTAGCCCTGGATCACCATCACCTGCCCGACGACAACAACACCACCGCCATACCCGAGACACTTCTGCCGGGTCTTGTCTGCTTCACTGCAGAGGTCAACGACTTCTGTCGCTCAACTACTACTACCACCGCCGCTGTCGCCGGTCCTGAGCCACCATCGGCTACTCGTTCTCCGCCACCCCAATACCCGGCGTCCGAGTCCTCTTCAGCTGGACGACCTCCGCCTTTCTCGTCGCTCTTTGCCAGTCCATCAGCGGACCCCGAACTTTCCAACTCAGCATCCGTCTTTGAACCATTCGACAGCAAGTACGCTGCCGTTTCAGTCACCGATTTCGATAATAACGACGTCGTCGACGACCCAGACGAATTTAACGAAGTCGCATCCTCGAAATCTGCCGCCCCAGCTTACGCGCCGTCCGATCCATTTGTTGCTGTACATTACCCGTCAGGAGTAGGAAGCAGTAGTAGTGCTTTTATCACCACCGCGCCTTCAACATCGTCCCCGGGATTCCAGCTCCAGGACGAAACCAAGCAAGCGCTAAACTCTCAAAAGGAGGATATCAAGGGCGAGTCATCTCGCAGCAAGGAGGAAGAAGCAGAGCCGCCACCGGCATATTCGGAGGGATCCAGTCCTCTCCTCTCTTTCACATATCTAATGGCTGCCGCGGGAGGAGCGTCGAGTATCATTACTCAGGTCCAGCAGGGTGGACCGCCTATTAATGCCCTGGGAGGTGAGTTGGATTGGATTCATGGAAATGGACAATTGGAGAATTGTTGGAATTAAACAGAGGTTAACAATGGGTTTGCTGGATAGATGTCGCCCCCGATGAGACGATTACTATGGACCTGCGGTAAGAATTCACTCTGAAGTATGCTGTAAAACGGATGGTTTGCTGATTTACTGAACAGGGGAACGCGGTTCACACTATCACGCGATGAGTTGCTAACGTTGCCCGAATTTGTACTTTTGTCCCTCTTTCCCAATGGACTCTTCCCCGAAGGACACATGGGTGGCTTTGGCGAGGGAGATGCCGTACAAGTTGACGTAAGTTTGCGCGCGCATCAATCTTCTATCCAGCTCATCGCTAACTTGATCCACAGTACGACCCAGCATCCCTACAATACATGCTGGAGTTCTTCCGCACAGTAGCCCAGTCCATTCCCGTAGACCCTTCCAACCCCCAAGATGGCGGTGACGGCATAGTACCCGTCGATCCGGCATCCGGCGCACGGGGCGATGACGGTTCTAAGCGTGCTGGCATCATTGTGCTGCGTGAGGACCTGGACTTTTACGCCATCCCCCCTCGCGCTGACCTTGGTCAGGCTGAGATGATGGAGATCAAGCGCGCGGCTGCTCGGGCGCTGCTCAAGCAGGACGGCATCTTCAGCGGGCTGAAGAAGAGTGACGAGCCGGGCACGACGGAGGCGCATTTGATCGAGATGTTGACTGCTGGGTAAGTTTCGGTCCTCGCTTCGCCTATTGGGGCTTCCCTTCCACTGTTAATAGAGTGCTAACTGTATCTACAGCGGCTTCAACCACGACGATCGCTGGGGCCACCGTGCCGGCGAGCCTAACAAGGCCGTTATCTGCTCCCTTGCCCTCGCTCGCCTGCGCTCCGACATTAAGGGCAACGAGATGGGCAGCAACGCCGTGGGCATGGCCCAGAAGCTTCTGCTCTTCTGGCGCAAGCCCGCTCGCAGGTGCTGGTGGGAGGGTGTCGAGCTTGAGGGTGTCGAAGGTCTCGAGCCTGGCACGAAGCTCAAGGTGTGGATCCGCAGGGTGTGGACGCTGGAGATGAGCGTGATTGGACTGCGTTAGGGACTCGGCAATCTAGAGCTCAGTCAGGCTTTCTATGCACCAGGGCTAGTGGATGGTGTGGGTGGACTCGATGGAGTTGAAGAAGAAGAAGAGGAGGATAAGAAATATAAGAACGAGATCATTGATGGGTTAGAGGAGCTTGTGGAGATGGGGGTGGAAGAGTAAGGAGTAAAGGCTCGTCAGGCGGGGGATTATGTTTGTACCTGGTCTTGCCTGGGTTGGTTCTTTTCAGGTGTCGGATTGGTGTGATTGGTTTTTGGGAGGGCAGGTTAGGGAAGGGAAGCAGCTCTTTCAGTTTGATATACCACTTGGGCTTTTTTTTATGTTACGTTCTTTGTTAGGTAGTTTGTTGTTGTTGTTGTAGAAGTTGAATGTTGAGAGAGAGAGCAATAAGGCAAAACCGTTATGGCGTCACGTCAGCATAATACCTACAGTAGAGGAGAGCAAGTTGAAGTTAGTATGTACCTAGAGGTAGTTATACCTGCTTCGTCTTGTTTTCGTAGGTAAGGTCGTGCCAATCATTCTGTGTATAGCTGTCCTTTGCTTCCATCTCGACAGAGAACTCGCAGCATTAAGCATCTCTACAAGCTCACTATTTCCCTCACCACCTTGAGAGTTTTGCGTCTTGAACCCAATTTCCAGGTCTCATCCCATCCGTCATGTCAAGGCATATGCCGGTGTCTGCTGCAGGTCTGCCTCATGCCTGCCTGCCTTGCTTGCTCTGCCAACTCCCATCCAAACCCATGCCCTAAAGCAAGAAAGACAGAGCAGTTGGAAGGCACACCTCGTGCACAACACTGCAGTAGAAGAAATTCACCTTTGGACGATGACCGGCACAGAAGGAGCTTAGGACTCTTCAGGAAGGAACGAAGAAGCCATTCCGTCCCCAGTTTGAGCCGGCTGCTGTGGCTGATTGGGACTGCAATAAAAACTCACAGCCTCCAGACTTTCGGCCAGTTTCTCTCTCTCTCTTCTTTCACAGCTTCAAGCACATTTTACCACTTCTTTCTGGGTTGAATCATCCCTTTTGCTTATCTATTTGGTCATCATCGCAGTTTTGGTTCAAGAATAGCCATCGTCGCACTTCCGGTTCAAGCATACTGGTCTGATCAACCCGGTCGGTTGGATGAACGTCTAGCTTCTCCTCTTGTCGGTTCGAAAAGGTAACTCCCATATCGCGCTATCAAGCACATCAAAATCACTCTGTCTTTTCCAGAAACAGCCTGTCGAGCTCATACACAATCATCAGTTTAGTTGCTCTACTCGTGGTAACCGAGTCCCTTGATCTTGTCTAATCTGACTTCCAAGTCTTTAGCTGATTCATCTGACCAAAGCCGTCAGTCAACAGCCATCAAGACAATCTACTTGAACGAAAGTCTCTCACCACCATAACAACAACAGCAACCCAAGATCAAACTGAAAAGGCACTCACCATGTCCTATTCGCAACAAAACAGCTTCCTCGTTTCAAGATCAGAAATGGTCCCCCCAGTCCCACCCTCCGGCATCTGGGCCTCCCCTATAACCCTCTTCAACCTCCGCGACATCATCGACTTCCAGTCCCAAATCTCTTACTTCCAATACCTCTCCTCGCCCAAAATCGGTCTCGCGGGCTTTTTCGTCTTCGGCACCGAATCCGAAGCCTCCCTACTCACCCGCCAAGAACGCCGCGACCTCCTCCGCTGCGCGCGCGACTCGGTTCCTCTCGGTTTTCCCATCATGGCAGGCGTTTCGGCCCCCAGCGTGAGACAGGTGCGTGAGCACATCATCGATGCGATTGCATCCGGGGCTAATTACGTGGTTGTTTCACCACCTGTTGGGTCTGAACCGAACAAAAAGGGAAGCAAGCAACAAAATGAAACGGTGGACGCGTTTTTCGACGATATCGCCAACTACTCCCAGTTACGGATCCTAATCTCTGACGAAGACGGCGGGATCGACCTCACCAGCGAACTTATAATCCGTCAAGCCCTGCGCCACAAAGGCAAGATCGTCGGCGCCCACTTGCGGTCCGGCAGTAACGTGGTCGGCAAAATCACCCGACTAGCCAGGGAATTCCTCCCCTCTAGAAAAGAATTTGCCATCTTTGCGGGGCAAAGCGATTACTTGGTCGGCGGACTGGCAGCCGGGTCAAGCGGGTGCATCACGGCGTTTGGGAATGTGCTGCCGTGGGCGTTGGTGTGGCAGTATCATGAGTATGTGAATGGGGAGAAGAATAATGATAAGGTGAAGAGGGCGGATGCGCTGCGCGTCAGTGGGATGTTGGCTAAAGTGGAGGAACAGCTGTTAGAGAGTGGTGGGGGGATTGCCGCGATCAAGTTTGCTGCGAGCTTGTATACGGGGTGGAGGGCCGGGGTGGTGAAGGGGACGGGGACGACGCGGAGGTATCCAATGGCGACGGCGGGGCATAAGGGGATGGAACTGTTTTTGCCGAGGAAGCCACAGGCGGATATTAGTATGGAGATGAAAGACAAGATTTGGAAGGCGGTAAATTGGGCGTTGGACTTGGAGAGGGATCCGGTTGCGGATTATGATTTGTTGGAGAAGGAAAAGGCGGAGGGGTCAAGGAACTGATGGCGTAAGAATGGGATAGAAAGGCATCAAGAGACGGCGAGAGGATTGTATTGCGTGGTAACCTTTGTTGTTGTTTTTGTTCAGCGGACATCACAAGATTAAGCTTCGGCAAATTGATGTAGCCAACGGTTGATGACATACGTACAAGCAAATAACTTTTTTCTATCCTTACCCCCAAATTGTACATTTATAAACTTACCATGGACACACAAGCACATACATGACTTGAAGTGGTCTTCGTTCTGATATTACCATCGCCTCTTCCACCTCAAACCTACCATCTCCTCCCCAAATCCACCTCCCTAACCAGCCTCATCTTCTCGTCTTCAACATCATCCGCTTTCTTCACCCCAACAAACCCCCCAACAGCCTCCCTCACCACCCCCTCCCAAAACCCACCCACAACCCCCTTCAACTCGCCCGTCTGCTTAAAGTCCGGAAAAGCATTAACCTCCAACAACCACGCCGTGTTTCTTCCACTCTCATCATCCGCATCCACCAGGAAATCCAGTCCATACACTTCAAACGCCTGTTCCATCGGCTGGAAATGAATCATCATGCCCCTCGCTGCCGCTTCAAACAAGTCACCCGTGACTTCACAGATCTGGTCCCAGATATTTTCTGCTTTAGATTGCGGGAAATGCGTCGGCGAAAGGGAAGGTAAGTCCCAGAAGCGGTGGACGGAGTTTTCGGCTGCGTTGGGAGAGAGGTAGGTTTGGAGACAGGTGTTGGTTAGGTGGGCTGAGAGGTCGAGTTCGGAGTCGGGGTTGGAGTCGGGGTCAGAGGAGGAGGTGGTTGGGGACGTATAAGGGACGCCGGCGAATAAAGCGAGCATGTCCTTGTAGACGTAGACTTTGAGGGCGCCGATGGCGAGGACGTACACCCTGATATGGAACTTGCGGTTTGAGAGTTCGGGGAGCAAGAGGGGCGGGTGGATGTAGGGTTGGGCGATGAAGTGGCGGAGGTGGGAGGTGTTGATTCCGTTTCCGCCGGCGTCGGAGTCGTCGTCGGAGTCGTCGTCGGAGTCGTCGTCGGAGTCGTCGTCGGAGTCGTCGTCGTCGTCTTTTTGGGTGGTTTCGTCGTCATCTTCGTCTTCGGAATCGGAATCGACTTCCCAGCTATCAAAAATGGTTTGAAGTTCGTCCATCGTGCTGAATAATCGAATTCCTTGTCCGCGATCACTCATGCTTGGTTTCAGAATCCACCATTCTACTTCCTTTTCTTTTCCTTCGGCAATGAGTTGGTCGTTCTTCTCCATGCTCGCGCGCAGGTCGAAGGCTTCAACCAAAGAATCATCCAAGAACTCGGCGTAATCGACTTCGAAGGCTTCAGCCCTCTTCACGTGCGTCTTCAAAGCGGAGGTAGGGTGTTTGGCGACCCAGTTCTCGACGGTGGACGACAAAAAGTGCTTGCGGATGAGGGCTTTGCGGATGATGTAGGAGTTGATGAGGGTGGTGGCGGGGTGGGACATGGCGTGGTCGAAATCGATGGTTTCGTAGGGGGTTATTTGGAGGATCTTGGCGTCGCTAGAGGGAAGAAGGGTAGAGAGATGGATCTCGGGTTCCTTGTTTTCGGGTGTGAAAGGAGACGGGAGGAGGGTGTATGACGAAGAGGGGAGGAGTTTCTCGATGGCGGAGAGAATGAGGGGTTGGACGTAGGCGTCTTGGTAGTCGATTAGGGCGTAGAGGTGGTCTTTGGAATTGGTGGTGGTGGAATTCCGGATGGGGAGAGTGGTCGTAGACTCGGTCTTGGTCTTGGTAGCTGAGGGTGTCTCAAGAGGAGGCCTGTATCGAAGCTGGTTAGGATCGTGACCACCAGTAAAGAAAGAAGCACACAATATTCATAGTGACAGGAGTGAGCCAGATCAAGAACATTCTTGTCTATTTCACCTTTCTATGCTCTCTCTATCTGATTAGATAGCAGGTAGTAATTCATGCGATTCATTAACTCTTGATCATCAACCGTGCCGTCGTTGCCGTAGTCTGTCGTCTCCATGTCTCATAACCATCTGTTGTCGTTCCTCTCATGAAAGCGCTGTCTTGTCGTCACGCCAAAGGGCAACAACCATAACCAAAGCCAACGCGAAGCCAACGCAAAACCAATCACACAAACTTACAGCTGCAACTCTTTGCCGTGCAAATTCTCGGCCGTATTCCAGAAGTTGGCTTTGAGCGGGGTGACACTGTATCGATCCTCGTTAGCAAATGTTCCCCCCCCAACTCCCAACCGAATACTTTTGAAAAAACTCACCTGGTATGCCCCTCCTTGACCGCCCACCCATCATTCCCCGGCGGCGCCTCCTCCACACTCTTATAGACATCCGTAAACCTTGGACTCCACTTAAAGTGCTTATGGGTATGCAACCCTTCCCTTCCGTCCCTCTTACCATCACCCACATCCAGACCACCACCACCATCCCCCGTCTCGGCATCTGCGCCCCCGCCCTCTCTGATCCGTTCCTCATCTACCTCCTCGCCATCCACCGACCCTTCCACCTCCTCAAAACAGCTGCCCGCCCCCCAATAATTCTGCAACATGGGCGTGTACAACACTTTGCCCTCCTCTAGTCCCTCCAACAGCGGGACATTGACACTGTACAGATCCACAGATCCATCCGTCGGCCACTGCTTCCACAACGCCTCAATCACCCGCACCGACTGCCGGCTCGCCTTGGTGATGATGGCCGGGTCGTGGTTGCGGTTGAAAAAGGCATAAGACAGCGCAATGGCGCGACGCTTGCACACGGCCGCTTCCAGTGCGCCGCCCAAGGTTCCGGACGACAAGGCAAAGACGGCCGTGGTGTTGCGCCCGTAGTTGGGGCCGGACACGACGAGGTCGACGGGCCCACGGTCTTGGAAGAAGTGGTAGAGCCCGATTTGCACGCACGAGGCGGGCGTGCCGTCGACGAGGATCCATTCTTCTGTTCCCGGCACGGTGGAGGGGCGGAGGTGGACGGAGCCGTGGTCGGTTACGTTGACGACTTGCTCGGGTTTTTCAGAGGAAGGGACGAGAGCGGTGGTCAGGCCGGCGGCCGGGGAGGAGGCGGGGGGCGGGCGGTAGTAGAGCGGCTTGACGGTTTGGCCGATCATGTGGGCTTTGCCGATCCAGGAGCGTTGAGTGTGCGGCAGGCAGACGGAGACGGTGTGGCCTGCGGCTTGCAGCCCGCGGACGAGGGAGTGGACGTAGGGGGAAGAGTGGGCGGAGGGAGGCCCGTCGTCGTTGACTATGAGGATGTGCATGTTGGTCTGGTTGTGTGAAGTGATAGAGAAGTGAATGCAGTTGTTGTTGTTGTTGTTGTTGTGTGTATAGTCAGGATCCTCGACAATGAAACCTGGGAAAATCTTCAGGTACGAGCGAGTCCAGAAAACCGAATGGACAAGAATCCGACGTCTTCTTCAAGGGTTGAAATTTGGAGAAAGAAATCGAGTTGCGGTTGGTCCCGAACGATGTTTTGCTGGGCCCCATGATGCGATTGCGGGGGTGGGGCCGGGCATCAAAACAAGCTGAAAGAGTGGAGCGGCCCCTGGATGGATTTGGGTTCGTTCTTTGCGGAATGATGATCCGAGAGACGTGTTTGTGCATATCTGCCTGACTAATTTGACTAAAAGTTGCCGCTGGTGAGAGGAATGGACAACGAGTTTGCCAGACTTTACGACTGCTCCCCTATACGTTGGCATATGCATGTTTGAGTGTCGTGGAAGGGGGTGCATAACTGTGCTATCAAACTGGCTTGTCCAAAGGAGTTGACCAGTCTCTCGACGTCTCCTACAGAGTAAAAGCAAACTGCGACGTAGATATTGATTTGGTTGGCTCTCCTTGTGCCCATCAATCTCAGAGCTGACTAAACCGTATCGAAACCTCGTTCTCCTCCAAGCCTGACACGTTGAGCACACCAGAGACCACTCAAACTGATCGATGACTGCATAAGGTCTGACTAAACTATCTAGACTAACTTGTAGCCTTGCATCCAGGTTGTGTGATATCCCGACCCTATCTAGACGTCATTTGACCGAGTATCGGATGAAGTCCAGATTCATGCCCCTATGCCATCAAATGAATGGACCACATCCCCACACAACCAATGTCATCAGTCTATCTACGACCCAGAGCGGCATCAGAACATGGGTAACATGAACGGAAGAGAATCTCAAATGTTTCAGTAATTGTAGCCTAGCCTGCCTTTTGTCCCTCGTGAAGCAACAATCAACAAGTCAAGGAAAGAAGTGAAAACAACCCGAAACGGAAATAACAACAGGTGCAGTGCAATCTTGCCATGCTATACCATGCCATGCACTTGTACAACACAAAGTGAGAAAAAGAAAAGGAAAACAAAAGTGGAACGAGGGAAAAGGAAGAAAGGGGATGAATGCCTTCGCGGGCCCCACCACTCCCAAATTCCAGTCACAGAATCTCCCATCCAGACGTTGATAAATCACCAGACATGCAATCTTTCCATGAACGCGAAACAAAAAGTAACCACCAATCCCGAATAAGTTGCTCCACATAATTCTCTCTCTGTCTCGTGTGGTATGTTCGTCGTCTTGTGCCCGTGTGGCTGCCCTTGTGCCTTGTCGATTGCCCTGTCCTAAAAGATAAAACGCCTTGCGTAGTGATCCATGTTCCCAACGCCTCCAAACCCCGTTGTTGAGTGTCCAGTCCCGTCAAAAGCAATAATGTTTGAGATGTCAAAGCCAAGCCAGTGTAATGGTCATGCCGTCCGCCGGCGCCGGAAAAAAACCCTTTTGAAAGGAAACGCACAAAGACCACCACCCATTAAATTGTGTACCATCTGCCAGCGCGTGATCAAGTCCTAGTTCGCTTAGCTGGACCGGCTCCAACCGATGGTGTTTCGCTGGCTCTCTTTGTACCAGCACTGGAAGATGCACCGGCCTTGGTTCGACGGAAGGCGTCAAATGGACTCTTCCTTCCCTTGGGTTTGACCTTTTTGGGGGTGTCTTCTGCAGCCTTCTTGCTGCCAGCTCTTGTGGTGCGTGCTGTGGCTGGCGGTGAAGCTGGTGCTAACGGTGTCGTCTCGGGGGTGCTGGCTCTTTCCTTGTCTGCCTCTTGGGGCTCAGTAAGGGGCTTCTCCTTGGCCTCTTCGGCTGGCATCTCAGGCTCGATGACCTCCTCCTTCTCCTCCTCCTTCTCCTGTTTCTTCTCCTCTTCGGTCTTCAGGCTCTCCAAGACGTGGTCCTCAATGTCGGTGGGCGCCTCTTCGTCTGAGTCAGGTACCTTGGCCTCTTTGGGCTTGGGTGGGAACAGCAGACGGGGCTTGATGGAGGAGCGGGTGAGAGGACGTCTCAAGGGAGAGGCAACCGCACTCTCAAACTCGCCATCAGCCTCTACCACCTCCTCTTCCACCTCAGCGAACTTGCGGAACTGCTTTTTGCCGCGGCTGTGAGCTAGTCAGTAAACGTGCTCGTAATTTCAGGGGTTTCTCAGATTTCACTCACAACATGATAAGCATGCCGTCCTTGCGGCCAACTGCCTCCTCCAAACTCACCACGCCCTCACCGGGGATGTTGACCAGATTCCGGGTGCTTCGGCGGGTCGAGGTGCGCTCAGTAGTAGTGGTGGTAGTGGTGGTAGTGGTGGTAGTTTTTGTTGTTGTCTTGGTGCCGTAAAAAGGGTTTTCAATGCTGTCATCAACCACCGGCACGCGCTCATGGGAGTCAGTGAAAATACTAATTTCCTCCTCCTCATTGCTCTGCTTCTTAGCGCGCGCCTTCTTGGGACTGGGCATGACCTCATTTTCGTCAACCTTTCTGCTGAAAAGGGTCTTTGTGACTCCCTTCAGTTGGGACTTGCTGCGCTCCGTCGGCGGCTTGATGGGAGTCTTGGCGGGGGTGATGAGGCTGCCAGCCCCAGTTGAGCGACCGAGGGGGGCGTGAAGGGAGCCATCGAGAGTTCTTGAGGCGCGATGAACTGAATCCAGGGCGGGGTTGACCGCGCGCTTCTTGACGGGCGTAAAGGTTGGGGTGACCATGGCCGACGACGATAAAGGTTCAGCAGCTTCAGTCTGATGATGGCTGTGATGATGGTGATGGGGTTGACGTTTTGTTGACTTTGGCGAACCTGTAGATTTGTGGTGGGGTGGCGGGGGTTGTTGTTGTTGTTGTTTGTCGGCAGCAGATGAGATGTGACGTCTGGGGGTTGGTTGGGGTGAAGGGGTGCGGGCGCGGCTGCGGGATGAGGATGAGGCTGCTTGGGCCTGTGTGCGTTGGGAAATGCGTGCGGACTTGCGCGGCGTGTAGGGCTCCCAATGATCCTCAAATCCGTGAAGCGGCGCTGGCGGGGTGTGGATGTCGGATGGAGAGTGCGGGCCGGAGGGAGTCACGGCCCCGTGACTGCGAAATACCTCCATCATTTTTTTACCGTACACAAACAAGGCTGACAGTATATCGGACAAACTGTTCTCCAAACAACAACAAAAGTGTGCGACCAATGAGATGACCGCTACCCAGGCGACAAAGGGCCTGAAAGGATGCGATGAAGGAAGGAGTGGGATGGGATGAAAAGACCCGCCCGCGCAATTGATGCTAGAATTGGCGACGACAATGGGAAGGCGCGTCAATTGGCGAATGCAGTGCAATGTGCGCGCTTCAGCGGCCCGGTGTTGTCGATGCAAGGCCGACGCACGCAAGTTGATGCGCTATGAATGTGTTGCGAATTCAGGTGCACACTTTTAAGAGTTGTGCTTGATGTTGTTGTCTAGATAGTCGTCGGGGTCGGGTGTCGTTGTCGATGTGGTGATTGATGGTGGTGGTGGTGGTGGTGGTGGTGGTGGTGGCCGGCAAATGCGGAGATCCTTTGAATTTGAATTCCCAAGTCCAACAAACCGTGAAACCTGGAACGTGCAAAGACCAACTTAAGACAACAACAAAAACAACAACGGAACTTGGCGCCCGGTTTCTTTTTCCTCCTCCACACAAATCGCGCAGCAGCAACAACTCGAAGCTAGTAGAACTAGTAGTAGTAGGTAATTGAACAATACGATAGAGAGTATAGAAGTGTGTAGTTGAGGCAGTATGGTATAGGTGCTTTGTGGCTCTTTGTGGATGCAGCAAATAAAAAAAAATAAAAAAAGAGGCTCAGCTGAGTGATGAAGAGGCGACAATGATGGGATGGATGTGTGAAAAAGTGGGTGGTCACGTCTTGTCTTGTCTTGTCTTGTCTTGTCTTGTCTTGTCTGGGGTTAGGAGCTGACTGGAGTGAGCGCAAGGCAGGCCGATGATTGCGGATGTTGTTTGGGGGAAAGAACGCCAGGAGTGCAAACCAAAGAAGGGGCTGGGGGCGGTCTGCGCCTGATTGATCTGAGAGCATGCCAGAATCACTCACCCACACACGGTCCACATCCCGGTGCACGGACCATTTAGTTGCCGTCACACACCCTGGGCTGTGGACTCAGTCTGTCCTGTTCTGTTCTGCTCCCACGTTTCCGTCCGTCGTCGTTGGCAACCAGGGGCAGACTGGGCAGTTGATGGCAATCCGGATTTTCCATTGGTCGGATCTTGATTGCAGTCTTGATTGACAGAGCCCACAGCGCGCTAAGACGCGTAAAGTCTTTGTTCATTCATTCTGAGTCGCGTCTTTGGCTCCCTTGCCCTTGGAGGTCTGTTTGCCCACTTTGCCCTTGCCGAAAAGTGTCCACTGTCCCTTGCAAAAATGTCCACTTTGCTGTCCCTGTCCAATCCCGTGGTTGCAGGGCCGATTTGACGCCTGGCCTTGCTAGGCACAGGGTGTAATTTGATCAACGTCATTCCCAGGGCCTTCATTGCGTGCATCCGCATCCGTGCACCGGCACTTCAGTCAAAGTCAACAACGGCAGCTCTAGAACTACCCCAGATCGTCAACCACCTTGTCCAAGACGACGACGACGACAACGACAACGACAACGAAGCACCGCCAAATAAAATGTCAGACGATCGAATGGAAATCTCCGACGAGGAGGGTTCCTCCCTCTTCGCATCGCCCACTCACCCTCCCACCTCTCGCGCCCATCCCCCGTCGCAAGCGCAGCAACAACAGCAACAACAGAAAACCCCCGTCGCTTCGAGCGCAGCAGCCGCCGCCGCCACCTCAGCATCCAAGGATTCCAGCACCAATCAGAGCAACAGCAGTCGCTCTTTCGGCATCGACAACACCACCATCGAGAGTCGCGAAGCCGCTCTACAGCGCGAGCTAGAAGGAGTGCGCAAGATCAACCAAGTAATCGAAGGCGTCATTGGTACACTGGAGCGCGCAAAGGGGAATATGGGTGTATGTTTGTTTCTTTCTTTCTTTCTTCCGTTGCCCCCTTCCGTCTGTTTACCCTCCCAGGTTTACAGGTTTACAGGTTCTCGAGTCGATCACCCATTCCCAACCTTAACTACAGCTCTTTCTCTTCCATCTCGCCAATCACTAACAAATCATGTCTTCAACAAGACGGTTAACCGCACCATCCACTCGGCCTCCCACCTCCTCACCACCTGGACCCGCATCCTTTCCCAAACCGAGCACAACCAGCGCCTCCTGCTCAACCCCTCATGGAAGGGCGCCACTGCCGACCTGGTCGAAATCGAAGCCGAAGCCCTTGAGCGCCAGCGCGAAGCCGAACGGAAAGCCGCCGAGGCGGAGCGCAAGCGAGAAGAGGCGCGCCGCAAAGCAGAAGAAGAGGCGGAACGGAGACGGTTGGCTGCTGCGTCGAGTGGACTGGGATCAACGAGGGGAAGGCCGAGGAGCAGATCCGTTGGAGTGGCGAGCTCGAGGTATGGGATTGGAGTTACGAGAAGCAGTGCGACGGGGACGAGAGGAGGCAGGTCTGGGTCGGGGGTGGGAAGCTTGGTTGGGACTGGGAGGACGGGAACGGGGACGGCAGGTACGGCGGCTGGAAGAGTGGGCATGACTACTAGGAGTGGACTGGCTTATCGACCAGCTGGGGCGACAGGGACGTCGGGGATACCGAGTGTGAGAGGAGGGAGAGGAGGGACAACGACGACGACTAGGGGCGCGAGGGGTGGAAGTATAACGACGACAAGAGGGGCGAGAGGTGGTACAACAAGAGGTGGAAGTGCGCGTTGAGGAAGGGATGAAAGTGTGCTGGTCATGCTTATGATCATGACCACAACCATGACGATGACGAGAAGAAAGATATGTTAGAATGCTGTAAACTCCGCAAAGGAGAAAGCCATGTCATTTTAGAAACCCCCATATACCCGATACCAATGTACATATACCCAAACCAAACCAGACCTTCTAATTGAAACCCCTAAAAAACGCCATTTTATAACCTCCCACATTATACCATTCCTTTTCCCCTTTTCCCCATTTAAATAAAACCCTTTTTCATCCCAATCTCTCTTCAATTTTTACGTCTTCTTCTGGAAAAAACTCGTCAACTTCATCATCCCCCTCGTATTCACCTTGGCCAGCTCCTTGACTCCCCTACTCACACCCGCCTTTTTCGCCTTTTCTTCCTCTTCCTTTTTGCGTCTCTTCTCGGCCCGCTCAAACGCCTCTTCCTCGTCTCCCGCTATGCGTTTCCGCGAGAAATCGCTATGCGACCGCGACGCCACCGCTTCTTGGCGGAGCTTGGCTAATTGCGCGAGGTAGGCATCTAAGGGGGTAAAGTCCACTGAGGAGGGACTGGACAGAGAAGATTTCAGGTGCGACGAGAGGGATGGGGGGAGGTAAGAGGAGGTGAGGAAGTTGAGGGATACGCGGAGACGTTGGAGACTGAGGATCTCGGGCGTGGGGATGAGGGAGGGGATTACTTCTGCTCCGGCTCCGGCTCCGGCTCCGGCTGCGGAAGTGGGGGTAGCAACGGCGGTGGTGGCTTCGGAGAGGGAGGTGGTCGTCGTCTCTTCTTGCGACTCAGTGGACACAGTAGTATCCGACCTCGAAAGCACCGTCGTCCGAATCCCCACAATCGGCGCTTCCAATGCTTTCGCAACAAACTTCTCTTCCATACTCTTCGGCAGACCACCTTCACTCATGCGCTTGGCTTTCGATAATAGCTCCCCGACGAGTTTACTCTCGTTCAACCGGAACATGGTTTCATCGCCTGCCTCTACGGTGTCACAAACAGCCGCCATGCGCTTCTCCAGCAGGTTCCGCGCTTGAGGCCATTTAAGCACTTCCAACAGGTGGTTCTGCCTGTTTCCGTCACTGTCCTGTTCCGATACGGCGTCAAAGTGGTCGTCGCTCGAGAGGAACATGCGCTGCTGCTTCTTGTCTGCTGCTGCAAGGGCGGGCAAGACGAGGAAGAGGGGGTCGATTTGCGTGGCTACGTAGAGCTCCGAGTCCTTTGTGGTTTGCGCGGGGGTGATGGCCGTGGTGCCATCTAAGAGTTTGGCGCTGTCAATTAGCCAGCTGCGTGGGGATTTCTGTTGGGGGGCGGCGATCTTGGTAAACTCGTAGAAGGTGCCCGAGTCGGGGCAGACGAGGTAGCGCGTAGGTTTGGCATAGCGCGGGTTCTGGAGGGTGACGATGCGGGATTGGGGGGTGGCGGACTTGGGGAGGATGAAGATGCTGGGAGGAGATTCGACTTCAGGCGCGAGGGTGTAGATTGAGCTGTTGCTGGAGGTGGTGCTCTTGGACTTGGTCTTGGAGGAGGAAGAGGCGGATTTCGCATCCTGGAAGTCTGCGGTGCTGGCCTTGGATCGAGTTGTTCGTGGCATGGCTATTTCTGAATCGAATTTCCAAGTTCTTCGCACTCTCTTCTTTCCGAGATTAAAATGTTTTGCACGTGTCTTTGGTTGTTCTTGTTTTGATGGGATATCGCCAGGGTCCTCCAAAGTCCGGAGTCCAATGGCTGACCCAGCTCTCCACAGTGAGCGGCAGGACCCCTGACCATCAATCGCGAGATTCGCTGGAGACCAACCGACGCGACTGACCGCGATTTCCCATAGCATAGCGCGCCCCACCTTCTTTAAACGACCCACTTACACGCCTTCCCCAACTTTTCACTTTGTCGTTTGCGCTTTGCGAGATCGCGTTGTCTTGGAGATGATACTCCACTTTTCAGCACAAGTGTGCCCTTTTCGGAGTTTCTCACTGGTCCCTTCACTCTTCAGCCCAGACGACGACTTCTCGATACTTGAATTCCCCGCTGTCGTTGTCCCGTCCACCCACTCACGCCCGCTGTTGATGGCTTGTCAATGCCACTGTCACTCTCCCTACTCTTGTCACCAAAACAGAAACAAGCATCTGCACCCAAACATCACCATTCCAATTTGGGCCTTTCGATCCAGATCCATCCAGTCTTCCATTGCACTTACTTGCTTGCCTTGCACTTGTCACGGACCAACCAGCCTTGATACCATTTCACGATCTCGATCTTTTTTCTTTCGTTAGTTGTCAGTCAATTTGTGGCTCCTCGTGAGACATCCACTTTCTTCAGTTGGTCACTCATTGGAGAAAAAAAATATTTTCATCTTTTCTTTCCATCTTCCATACTACAACGCATCCTGACTTGACAGTCCATAATCTGTAAGTGTACCCAAAAGCCTGGAAGATTGTGAAAGACTTAAAAAATCCCCAAGGCCTGAATGGAGCCTTGTGGATTGCGGGCACCTCGGTTGTCGATCAGATAGAGTAACGTCTACACTACTTGTAGCTGCTCAATGTTTGCACTTCTTCATCTATCTTGGGATTGGACCTATTCTTGGCCGCCACGACTGACTGACTGTGTGGTTATTACACCATCGATGACTTTAGATTTGCCTCGAGTTCCTCAACCAACCTAGTAGTTCCACTGGGCCGACAAACAAACAAATCTAAACACACTTTTTTTTACGAACCACACTACGATCATTTCCGAACTCTTCTCTCGTTCATCTCTTCTTCCGCTTCCACCGGCCACGTCCACCGACCGCACCATCCATCTCACCCTCGGGCGCCTCCCTGCATAACACCATCCAGCCTGCGGTCCTTCCCTTTGGCGACCAATGTCCGTGAATGTCGTCCTTGCCGCACACTAATTGGCCGCCCAAACAGCCATAGCCTGCCCTTCGGTTTGGTCCCGTCCCATCCTTGCATGCAAACCTGGAACCTGCAACATCGATCCTGAATTGAACCACCAACACACACACCCACACACACACCACCCCGCCGCCGCCCGGTCAATAATCCAAATCCGATCTCCGCTCTCCATCCCGTGCCCGTCTCCCTGGGTTCCGCTTCTGCCCTGGGCCACCAGTCCAGTCGAGTCGCATTGGGCTACTCGATAACCTTGGGCAGAGACGATCCCCGTCACCTCGGCGATACATACTTCAAATCACATTCCCGGAAACAGCTTTCTGGGTTCGGGTTGCTAGTGTTGGAACGCGACAAAAGGTCATGGCGACACATTGGCCACCCCGGTCTCCCCACGAAGCTCTCATCAGCACCCCGCGAGGCCGCCAGCGCTTTCGTGAAATGCAAACGTCGCCCACCCCGTCGCCGTCCAGACTCAGAATGTCCCGTTCGAACCCCGCCCTAGCGGCGCGCTACACCGACAATGAGGACGCCGTTATGATTGACGTGGACGACCTGGAGGATGACGACGACGAAGACGAGGAGATGGTACAGCTGAAGCTGCAGGAAATCCAGGCGCGCATGAAGTTGAAAAAGATACAAAATGCAAAGGCGCAAAGAAGGGCTAACTCGTCCATGGATGCACGATCGAATGGAGGCCGACCAGAAAGCGCTTCGGCCAACAATAACAACAACAACTCAATGCAACCCCCGGCCGGACTTCCCATTCAGTCAAGGTTAGCTGCGGCAAGAGATAGGATGGAACAACAGTCAAATCCCGTTCAGATCCCCGCTTCTCCGGTCAGGAGGGGACGTAGTGAATCTGCTCCTCAGCCACCTCAGTCCCCCACGAGGCTCATGTTGGGAATCGACAAGGGACGAAAAGCGGCCGACATGTCACTGAAAAGGGCGCCCACATTACGAAAGGTCGAAACCGAACGTCCCTCCCAGAATCTAAACTCCCAACAGTCAGGCTACTTGCGACGGTCCATGACGACATCCTTTAGCGAAGATCAACCCAGCTCCAGCTCCCGTCGTCCTGTAAGCTTCGACGGGCGGGCAAGTTCTTTCTCGCAGGCAGAAGAAAGACGTCCCTTGAGTTTCAACGAGCGGCTAGCATCCGCCAGGAACGAAGAGCAGGAGCGCAGGGAAAAGGCACAGAGGATACAGAAGATCAGGAGTAATGCCTTCAGTATTGGCAGGGAAGAGATGGAGGAGTACAAGACAAAAGCGGTGGACGTTCCCGAAGTTCCCTACAAGGCTCCGGAATATTCTCGGGACGATATCCTATCAGCGACGGGAAGATCTTCATCAAGGCCAACCATGAGCGCATCATCATCGTTCACACAACCAAGCTCAACACAAGTCAACTCGGACAATGAACCTGGCTTCGAACCTTATTCAGGTCTTCGCCTGTCCAAGCGCATTCTTCCCCATAATGTGGTCACTCGCGCTATTACAGGCAAGAAGACCTACGGTTTGAAGGACCTTTTGCGGCAAGTTAAGGCGCCTGACTGGTCCCTTCCTGATGTCGAGTCTGATGTAGTCGTTTTCGCCATCGTCGCAACCAAGTCTGAACCGCGCAGCCATCGTAGTGATGGCAAGCCTTTGCAAGAACGCGGCAAGTACATGGTCATCAGCCTCTGTGATCTTCAGTATGAAGTGGAACTGTTTCTCTTTAACTCCGGATTCGACCGCTTCTGGAAGCTCACGCCGGGAACCATTCTCGCCATCCTCAACCCCACCATCATGGCGCCAAAACAAGGTCAGCAAGATACCGGTCGGTTCTCGTTGGTGATCAACAGCGATGAGGATACCATTTTGGAGATTGGTAATGCGCGCGACCTAGGTTATTGCAAGAGCATCAAGAAGGATGGCATGCTTTGCAAGAGTTGGGTCAACCTCCGTCGTACAGAGTATTGCGAGTTTCATACCAACGAAGCAGTCACCAAGTCGAGACAGGGAAGGTTAGAATTGAACAACTCTTTCGGGTTTGGAGACAAATATAAGCAAAACTCTAGGTACGCCAAGAGTGAAGAGGCCAAGCGAAAAGAGGAGGAAATACGACTGAGGGGTCAATACGACCGGTCAACCGGCAGTCATTTCTTCATGAACCGTACTGCCGCGGAGCTCATTGATGGCGGTGGCATGGCTGATCAGGCTGAGAAGAAGGAGGCTATCAAGAGAAGCTTGGCGAGGAAGGAGAAGGAAGCTGAGATTGCAAGAAAACTGGGCGAGGTGGGTGGTGGTGCTGGGAGAGATTACATGAGTCGAGCCGCCGGTGGTCTTCGCGCAAGTTTCTCTTCTACCAATTCAGTACCCATGTCAGGCTCTACCTCCTTCTCGTCAGCCACAGCCTCGACACCCATGTCGTCACTGTCCGGCCACAGCCAAAGCAACAGCATAAATGACCCGCTAGGCTTTGGCGGCAGACCCCGATATGACCTTCAAGCCCTCGGTCTACTCCGCAAAAAGGGCGAAGAACAACCCAAAATCGATCTCGGCCCAATAAAGCGCAAGCGTCCCGAGTCCGCCCAGTCAAGCGAAAACAGCTTCAGCAAATCCAACTCTGCCAGCAGCGCAACCATCACCCCCTCCAACTACACCACCAACACGAAAGCCCCCTCCTTGGGCTGGGGCTCCAGCCTGCGCGACAAGCTTTCGAGAATGAAAGAAGGCGAGCGGCTCAACCTTTCCCACCGCCCCAGCAACTCCAGCATGCGCGATTCCACCCCCGCCCTCACCAACTCCTCGTCCACCACCGCTTCGACCGGCCTCACTCCGGCCATCAACCGTCTCTCCACCTCCGCCAGAGACTTCAACTTTACAAACTCCTCCTCCAACACCCAGACCAACCTCCCCAACCGCCCCTCACCCGCCGTCCGCTTCTCCGCCGCCCCCAATAATTCTTCTGGTACTACAACCACCACCAACGGTCCCACCGCTTCCCATCACCACCACACCTCCTCCTTATCCTCCTCTCGCCTCCTCGGCGTCTCCGCCTCCGCACGTCTAGCAGCCGTGAGAGCAGCCGCCGCGGCACAAGCTGCTGCTGCTGCCGACGGGCACTCGCAAGGGTCGCAACCGCCTGTCAGAAAAAAGACGCGGTTCGTCACGGATAAGGGGATCAGAGAGGCGGGCAGGGATAGTCTCGGTGACAAGGGGTTTTTGTTGAGTGCGGCGCAGAAGAATAGGAGGCAGGTGGTGTTGAGTGAGGATGATGATGATGACTTGATTGTTTTGAAATGATTTGTCTGGGAGGGGATAGTACATGCATGTCGCTGGGGTGGGGTTGTAGTAGTGTAGTGGAATTGCGAAGAGGTTAGGTGGGATATGTGATGTCTGGATATATGGCAGTCGGTTGGTCTATCGGTCTATCGATCGATAGGGTATCTTCGGCTTCGTCAACGTCTGTACTCTGAATGGATGGATGGATGGATGGCTCTTCAGCAGAGGTTTTCTTTATAGACTGGTATGGTATGGTATGTCTGGTATGGTACGGCTTCAACTGTTTTGATTGGGACATTGCTTGGGACATGATGGTTATGGATGGATGGGGTTTCGGATACTTTGAATCTTTCTCTTGTATGATGAATTGAATGACCACACACAACACAACACAAACATAAGGAATGGATACGAAACATAAATTGGTGTTAATGAATATGGCTTGCTTCTCTATCTCTCTTTGTCTGTCGCTCCCTTATGCTCCCCCCCCCCCCCCCCCCTCTGTCGCTCTTCTCATTTATTG
This sequence comes from Neurospora tetrasperma FGSC 2508, assembly GCF_000213175.1. Lineage (NCBI taxonomy): Eukaryota > Fungi > Ascomycota > Sordariomycetes > Sordariales > Sordariaceae > Neurospora > Neurospora tetrasperma. The sequence continues at coordinate 607,161 of NW_009799104.1, read as the reverse complement.
ATACCCACTACAAATCCATAGCCACATACCGAAACGCTTGCAAGGCTAAGTAAATTGTTATTTTCAACCGTACGGTAAATCCACAGGCACTCATACCAAAACCCTCACAACATCGAAACTCTTTACTCGTCGCATTGCATCGCAGTCTTTGTTTTTTTTTTCCTTTTTTTTTCATTTTTTTTTTTTTTTTTTTTTTTTTTTTTTTCCCAAACTCTGTTCGTTGTAATCTTCCACAGTGCAATGACAGCAGCAGTTGTCTACTTAAACTTTGTTTTTATGACTGCTAACAACAACCAATCAAAGCCCGCATGGCTCAGTGGTAGAGCGCATCACTAGTAATGATGAGGTCGTCAGTTCGATTCTGGCTGTGGGCATCAAATTCCCATTTCTTTTGCTTTTTTGCTTTGTTTTTTGCTGCTCAATACTTGGGGAAGTCCCTCTTTTACTCACTTTCTTTTCTTTTCCTTTTCCTTTTCCTTTTCCTTTTCCTTTTCCTTTTCCTTTTCTTTCTTGCTTTTCTCTTTTTTTTTTTCTTTTCTCTTTTCATTGAAGGGTTTGGTCAGCGTTGTTTTGAGGTCGCAGATGGATGATGGTATCGCAGTTCCGTATCAGGTGCCATTCATGGTTGGCTGGCTGGTTGGATGGCTGAGTTGTGTGTGTAAGTTTTGGTAGGTAGGTTGGATGGAATGGGATTGGGATGGAGATGGGATAAAGTGAAGAACTGACCGACCGACCGACAGACCGGGACTGATCAGGATGTATGTAGAATTTAAACAAACGAGCGAGGGACGTGTGAACGTAGTAGTAGGTAGTAGTAG
>NW_009799104.1:552592-601877 GCF_000213175.1 Neurospora tetrasperma FGSC 2508 | reverse complement strand
CCCCCCCCCCCCCCCCCCCCCCTTTCCCACTCCTTCTCTGCTCCCATACAGTGTATATAACCTGCTTTGTTCAACAAGGACAAAACACCCCCCAAAAAAAAGACCTGTAACTTCAAACGCCGAGCTTGCAAAGTCCCATAAATTCGAGCGAGTGTTTTGTTTAACCACTTCCTCCTCTCCCACCGAGCTCTTTCTTTTTTTTCTTGGTTGCATGAACACAGTTGTGCACAACTAGTATTACAACGTATCAATCGACCGAAAATGTATTGAAGGTGTATGAGAAAATAACAAAAAAATAAAAAAGGGTTAACAAATCGAGTTAGATTCAAAACGGGGTATCTAGAACTCGTTCCCTTTGACCGTCCAGTACTCCAAGATACCCTGCCAATCAGGCCGACTTATGCCCTGGTGGCTTAGGCACGCTGAGGATGGGAACAGTCTGCTCCACGATGCTGGGGACAATATCGGGCGTCTCCTGCTCCTCATTGATCGAAGGAGTAAGAGACCGCTGCGAGGGCTGCACTTCAGATTGCGAAGACTCGGCATGTGGGCTCGACTTAGGAGGGAACAGGCCGAAATCGGAATCCGGCCGGCGCTCCACAGGTGACGGCGCCCATCCAGCGGCAACACTGCCAGCGATGATACCAGTCATCACCATGGATGCTCCGAGAGCACTGTTGGACCTGGACCGCGTGCTTCTGCTCCGTCTCCTAGAATCAGGTGTAGGGGGAGCGATGGAAGGAGCGCCGCCGGTGCTATCCTTGCCGATGGGTGTCATAGGGACGTTGATCGAGTTGGACTTGGAGTTGGACCTGCTGTGGGAAGCGCTCCTCTTGGGCATGAAGGTCTCGCGAGGATGCTTCATGGCGAACTTGAGGTTGTTGATACGTCCACCCTTGAACTGCTTCAGGAAGGCCAGCTCGTCCCTGACCTCGGCAAAAGCCGGCGGGTAGTACTCGAACCGCTCATCATCAGACACGGTCAAGTCGGGCGTCTTGTTAGCCCTCCTCTTGATATATTCGGGCACCATACGCTCAAACAGCGAGTCGGGAATGAGACGGATGATCATGCCGACAGGGATGGAGATGAAGCCCAGGATCAGAGCGTACGCCCACATGGCTCCCGTTTGCTTTTCCTTGGCAATTGAGAAGGCTTGGCCACCGACAAAGACGATCAAGACCTGACCGCCCATCATAATGGCGGAAATGCCCAGGAAAAACAAGTTCTTGGTGAGGCCTTCGAAAATGTTGAAGTTGTTATCCAGACGACGATTGCTATTGAATGCGGTTAGCGGCATGTTTTGGGGGGGCAGTGACATATTTTATATGACTTACTTCCACTGGTTGAAGATTTGCATCCACACAAACGTGTTGAAGACAAGAGTCTGAATCTGATCATCCGTAACGTTGTCATCGTAGTTAGGCAAAACACCTTGCTTGCCGAAATAGATCAACAAGGTGATGGCCAGCTGGTAGATGGCTTGACCGATGATCATCTTCCACATGGTCGTCGAGATGATGCCAGAACCCCTGCGTTCAGGCTTGCGGTCCAAGACACTGTCGGAAGGAGGATCGGTGGCGAGCGCCAAAGCGGCAAGAGTATCCATGATCAAGTTAACCCACAGAAGCTGCACGGCGGTAAGGACAGAGTCCTGCTCTTTGTTGGAGATAGCAGAGATGAAGGTGAGGATGACGGCAGTAACGTTGACAGTAAGCTGGAACTGAAGGAAGCGCTTCACAGCATCGTTGACAGCACGCCCCCACTTCAGTGCCTTGACAATCGAGTTGAAGTTGTCGTCCATGAGAATAATAGCGGATGCCTCCTTTGCGACTTCAGTACCGGCAATACCCATCGAGAAACCGACATCGGCCATCTTCAGGGCAGGGGCATCGTTGGTTCCGTCACCGGTCACAGCAACAATTTCGCCCATATCCTTGAGACGCTTGACCAGAATGCGCTTGTCCTCAGGACTGGAGCGGGCAAGTACGTGCAACCGGGGAATAATCTCTTCCTGCTTGGCCTTGCTGAGGTTCCGGAACTCGGGACCTTCCATGACGAGACTGTTAGGTTGAAGAATGCCACAGTCCTTGGCGATTGCTTCAGCAGTGATCTTGTTGTCACCAGTAACCATGCGAACAACGACTCCTGCCTTCTGGCACAGCTGGACGGCTTCGGGAACACCAGGGCGCAGAGGATCCTTGATACCAACCATGCCGACGAAGGTCATCTGGCTGCAAATATCCTCGAAAACGATCTCCTCCTTGTCCTCTCCAGTACGGCGCGCCTTGGCAGGAGGCCAGTGAGCAAAGTCCCGGTAGATGATGCCGATGGTGCGCAACGAGTTTCTCGCATATGTCTCAATAAGCTTCAAGACGGTCTCACGATTTTCCGGGGTCAAGGGGCCAGCAGTGATGCCGTTGGAGGGGTCGCGCAGAATCTGGGTGCACTTTTCCAGCATGATCTCGGAAGCACCCTTGACATAAAGCCGTGCCTTGCCGTTGTCAAGCGCCACAACAACGCCCATGCACTTGCGTCCAGAGTCAAAAGGGATCAGATGCAGGATCTTGGCGTTGGCACGCTCCTCAGCAATAGGGCCCATGGCAAGATGCTCCTTGGCGAACTCGAGAAGGGCGGTTTCGGTCTTGGAGCCAACGAAAGATTTGACACCGTCAATTTCGCCTTCGAAAGCAGTGGAGTTGAGAGAAATGGACTTGAGAAGCAATTCCTTGACAGAGGCATCAAGCGAGGTGACAACTTCCTTTGCGGTGACGTCGGCCTCAGTCGGGCTATCCGGAGTCTCGGGGTTGAGACCACCGGCAGAGCCAACACCACCAAACCTATGCGTGGTGCCAACGGTGCCAGCAACAATTTGCATCTTGTTCTGAGTCAAGGTACCAGTCTTGTCCGAGCAAATAGTGGTGGCATTGCCCATGACTTCGCAAGCCTTGAGGTGACGAACCAGGTTGTTGTCGCGCAACATGCGGGTGGTGGCAAAGGCCAAAGCCAAGGTGACGGCAAGAGGCAAGCCTTCAGGCACGGCAACGACGATAATGGTGACAACGACAATGAAGATATTCAAGAACTGCTGACCCTTTTCGGCCGGAGTGTGCTGAGACTTGGGAAGCTTGACGAGGAAGATGATGAAGAGGACGATGAAGAGCAAGAGACCAGCAGCACCACCGAGCTTGGCGATATACTCGGCAATAATGTTCAGCTTGGACTGGAGAGGAGTCATCTCGGGGTCCTCATCGAGCGCCATGAGGGTTCTGCCGTAGCTAGAGTAGATACCGGTGGAAGTGACCAGGTAGGTACCCATGCCCTCCATGACGCGAGCACCAGATTGAATGAAGGGATCCATCTTCTTAACGTTCTCGTTGTTCTCGATGGCAGCGTAAACCTCGTCAGCAGGCTTCTTACGGATGATGTCGGACTCGCCGGTGGCCTGAGACTCGTCGCATTTCACGTTGTAGCCCTCAATCAAGATACCGTCGACAGGGATCATGTCACCAGGCTCAAGATGCAGCACATCGCCAACCAGGACATCGAAAACCGAGATTTCCACCGTTTTGCCGGACCGGATAGCCTTGACCAGACGATCTTGCTTCTTTTTGTTGAGTTTTGCGAATTGGCGTTCCTTTTGGTAGTCGTTCAAAGATCCAACCATAACGACGATGACGATAGCGACAATGATGGCAACCCCTTCTACCCACTCAACCTTGGCTTCACCGGGTTCGTGCGCCTGGCCAAACGTCTGGTACAGTCCGATAGCGAGCGAAACAACGGCGGCAATCGAAAGAAGAATGAGGACCTTGTCATTATAGGTGATCCACATCAGCTCCAACAAGCTCTTGCCCTTCTTCTCTGGCAGTCTGTTGTCGGAAAAAACTCGCTTTCTCGATGTGTAATGGTCGTCTCCATGATGCTTCTTGTGGTGGTCTGCTGCTGTGTGGCTGTCGGTCTTGGCGAGCACGGTTTCGGTGGCAGCCTTGGGCTGGGCGGGTGGGTTCACAGATGGACGGGCAGTAGCCTCGTCGAAAGTAACACGCCCATCAAGTTCAACCTCATCCATGCTGAGACCGGCTTTCCTATCAGTCCTGAGACCCTTTTCCAAACCGGCGAGGCCACCCATCTTCCAGAAGGCGGGAAGACTCTTGGGGTTAAACATTTTGTTGAGTTGACCAGGGGTGTAGGCGAAGGGATTGTCGACAACCTCGAAGTCGGCCTCCCTTCCTTGGTCTGGCTTGAGAGCATCTGGGTCGTTCATAATTTGGGCATTGTCTGATATGTTGCTGGACAGGGGGCGGCCAATCTTGTCGCCTTGGTGGGAAGAACCTCCAATAACCGTCTCCCCTTGCGATGATGCTATCGAGCGGGTCTCATCGTTGGAGTTGACTGAGTTTTGGCGTGACCTGCCAGCAGCGCCGGGGACTGACAGGAAGTTTTGGGGGTCCATGGGACGGTAGGTAACAGGGCTGGAGACATTGTGAGGACTTGTCGGGCGACTATCTCTGCTGTCGAAAGAGGTGGACTGGCGCATTTCAGACCTCTGTCCTAGAGAATTGGAGTGTTGGTGGGAAGGGGTCCAATGACTGGCAATGGGGTCCATGGCGGTAGGGCTATATGCGTCCTCTCCCAGCGAGGTAGGTGAGTATGAGACGCCTCTTGGGGCGCTTTCGGGAGATTCCTGGGGTTGTGGAGATACCGCCGTGGTGTCAATGGTAATTGTAGGGCTGTATGATGGATTAGCTGTGGGCTATGTTTGTTGATGGTAGCAGCAGCAGCAGCAGCAGCAGCAGCAGCAGCAACAGTAGCAGCAGCAGCCCTTCAACGGCATGCATATGATGGCAAATGTAGTAGGTAGGTGAGTAGGAAGGTAGGAGGATGTTGACTACTTACGCTCTCTGTCTTCGAGTAACAGGCGGATCGTTCCCCACCGCGGGAGGGCTCTCTGTGTTGTCCGCCATGATAGCTGGCACTCAATGGCAAAAAAGAGAGGAGTCAGATTGATGTCGGCTGTGTTGTCTGGCGTGACCACCTCGAACACGGTGGACACGGAGGCCAATGGGGCAACCCGTCAGCTGCGCAAGGGCAGAATCCAGGTCGTTTGGCGATGGAATGTTCAATTGTACGCGTTGCTCAGGCGAACTCTGTTTGATTTGCAAAGTCAGGATGCCTTTCGAAAATCGAGGCGCGGTAAACAGAGCCACATTCAGAGTAGCAGGTAGGTAGGTTGGACCTGGGTTACCTGTGGGCAGTCCGACGAGATGAAGGGGTTTGGGGGTGCCTGGGGTTGTTAAAGCAAGCCCTCTACAGCGGAGACCATTTCAGGTCGCTGTTGCTGTCGCTTCCCAACGAAGCTAGAGGTGAAAACCAAGGTACCTTGTACCGTAGCGTGCTTTGGCGGTGTTGATGGTAGGCGCGGGAGTGAAGTGGCCAACCCAACAAACAACGGCGGAGCTGCCCCCTTGAAGTAGATGGTACCTTGAGGTTGGCTTTGTCAGCCCAGGCTACCTAGCCGACAATCGAAGGTTTGAAAGAATCAATGACGGCAACCTCAAGGGGAAAGGGAGAGGCGATGGGAGGTGGAAATGCGCGGTCAGCAAAGGGCAAGTCCAGAATGCTAGGTACAATATTCCGAAAACCCGGAAGCGCCCAGCTTTCGCACACTCACTGCACAGCACAGGAGCAGGGAAGGGAACTTGAGATGTCTGAGCGCAGTATTACATAGAGTATTGTAACGTATTGGCCTGTAACAACGAATCCAGAGCCAAGGGGGAAGGAGGTCGATCACGCAGGGCAGCCAGGGGCGCCCGTGGTCCATTAGCAGTGTAACCTTGATCGGTATTAACTACGCATCTGTCGAGACTCGAGACGTATTCTACCAAGTAATTTTGAGGAGGATACGCTTTGTTGGCGGATCAACAACCATTCGATAGAGTAAGATGAAAGAAAAAAGATTGTTAATGAAGAGGGGACGATGATATTGATGACGGCTTATGGCGATGTCCTAGATATAGAAGCTCCTCTGGTGGTGAGGGACGGGAGGGGAGGGGAGTATTGGTATGGAAACCAGCGAGACAGGAGGTTGTAGTGCAGCGGCAGCAATGTCGGGCGGTCGGTCGGTGTGTGGCACACAACTTGAAAAGTGCTTTGATCTTGGAAAATGTGAGACTTGCAGGAATTGGCCGGGCAATCTGTTTGACTTGTGGAAATGGAAGGTGCAAATTTGAGGCGTCGAATCGCACAAATAGTGTGCAAGAACTACAGACATTCACTTGGCTGGCACTCAGGTCCTTCCTTCCGAGAGAGGAGATCTTATTTCACCCTCATTCCCTCTCTGTTCGTTCATTCTCGAGGCGTCTGGCTCCAATTGCCTTTCTCCAATGTGGACTGGACCGCCTCAGATTCACCCAACTTGCACCTTCGGGCACCACCCGCCGGGCCATCAGAAGACGGGACGGACTGACGGCGACTGTTCAACGACAACGACACCGAATCATTCGCGCCATGGGCGAACGAAGTCGGTGCAACGTCTGCGTCTTTCACAATGGATCTCAAAACAAGCTCCTCTGATAGGCTTGGCGCCGGAGCTTCACTGAGCACTGCCACTCTTGGCACCCTTGGCATCTGCTAGTTCCTGGGGACTGGCCAACCGCCCGGCCGATGTAACCCAGTATCGTTACGGTAATTCTCATTCGGCCTTGGATTTCCTTTCTCTCAGTTCTTTTTACCCTTTTGCATTCATCAATGCACCGAACTCCGCAGTGCTGGTTTCTGCTGGTGATTACCTAAGTATTCGGCATCCTAGCCCTTAGACCGTACTGCTTTGTGGAAGGCATTATCCTTTTCACGGCAGATCTCAATACATGGTATGGAATCCATGGGACAACTCGATGCGGGGATACCTGCCTTGATCAATTCACATAATCTAACTTGAAATGGTATTAAAGTTAGCAAAGATCATTTCGCTAGTCTGTTTGGGGCAAGTCTGTGCCTTAGACGTGCAGCGCCAGCCGCAGGACATCATGAGCCGCCCACTAACAAAGGCTCCAGTTTTAATTTCAAGCTTCCGTGGGGTCCCCATGCATGCCCGCCAAGGTCGCAACGGCCTCCTGATAGTGTCACATATGTGGATGCCAGCAAAAGCTTAACACTTATAGTCTTCAAGATCTCTGGATTTTCAACCTCAAGCATTTGTTAGGTCTGATAGGCTCGGGGATTGTGCTGCTTCCTGACCTTCTGCACAGGGGGTGGGTCTTGCCGGACTGGTGGAGCTTGAACTTTTCTTCAACCTCCATGAATTCAGTTCCTGACATCAGCATTGGGGCGAGAACAGTGGTTGTGTGCCTCGCTCAGTCCGAGTCGTTCCTGACTTCAGTTTGGGAAAGTGCACCCGGGACGGCAACGACTGAAAATGTCTCGGCTGCCTCCACAACTTGGAGCATGGACTCACCCCCCGCACTCAGTCGGTCGTCCCTGCAAGGTTTTCGTCCTGCCAGTCAGTCAGTCACTTCCATCACTTGGAAGACGTTTCCCAGTCAAAGGGTTTGTGCGCGCATGCAGTCTTGTTGGTTTGCACAGCAGTTTGCATAACATAACCGCAGAAAGCCAACCCCACCACAACCACAGCAACCTGTCTAAGCGCACACTTTTACCTTCTCAACATCTTCCCTGTTCTGTTACCTCAATGGCAACATTCACTCGCATTGATTGAATTAATATCAGTCAGCTACCAACACTACCAGCTTCCCTCTAGACAAGTGGCTGTGCTCTTGGCTTTCAATGGTTTCATGGCTCTCAGAGGTAGCCAAGTTGCCATCGATGAGCTTGAGCTGCCTCTTTTGATATGTACTTGAGGTTAGTTTGCCCCCGTCTTGGCTTCCTCCTGTTCCCCCGCATCCTCAATATCACCTCTCTCCACCCTGACCACCTAACCTGGACACTGGCGATTGACGCTAGCTGAGCACATGCGACCAAAACTCAACAACAACTGAACAACAAGATCGTGACGCGGCACCCCCTCCCATTGTCTGTATCAATGTCCTCGGGCGAACTGAGACTTGGCTGAGGGAGGCGCAGTTACCGTGATGCTCATTGTTCCGGCTATTTTCGCCTCCTCGAGTCTGGACTTTGGAGCCATATCGACTTCTTTGATCCGACACTCGCATTGAACAGGACGGCACCAAGAGAATATCGAAGGGCAGAGTGATGAAGGAATTTTCAGCAGTCATCTTGACTATGGGTTGCACAGCCTCGTCCATCCATCATTGGCATCCACGCTATCTCACCATTGCCGCCGAGCAATGCTTCAAGGTTGATATCTGAGAGTTTTATGAAACGCCTTCACAACGTGGATATCCCACCAGTACCTAACCGCCTGCTGCCATTTCCCTGCGAGAAATACTGCACTACCTGGCCATTCAAGACTTCGAAGCCGACACATGCTGCCGCTGTTATGGAATTGCATGATCTTGGCGGATTGGCACTTCATTCCCACAACAAAACCAAAGTCAAGGCCAAGATCGTGCTCGTTTTGAGATCGAACCCGAACATTCAAGCAGCGCAATTATACCCTCTTGGTACACATGCTAACAACCACTCTCATCATCAACAGGAAGCGCCACACTCATCATCCCGCTGCGCTGTCTTATGCGCAATGATGCGACATCCATTTGCGATTTCGTGTCAGCCATCCAGGCCATTGCATGTTTCAACCTTTTCCACAAACCTCTACTCGCTCGGCACTGAAGCAGAGACATCCAAGCCACCATTGGTATCTCCTCTTTTCCACATCAAACCCGGAATACCCCTCCTGGAGCTGGCACCACATGCCCACATTTGACCAATGTGTAAAGACATCCCCGCTTTGGTTTATAAGAGCCCGGACAACCGGGACTCCAGTTGTCTATCGGCAGTCATCCGAGAACGCCATATGATTCGTTCCCCATCTGCCAACTACCGGCATCTCAAGGCTGACCTCTAGGCTTCCCTTTCGTTCCGGAGATAATAGCTTTACTCCGAACACTGCCCGCTTATGCTTACTGCTTTGGCGCGCGGCTTGGTAGTAATCTCCATGAGTATTAGCCCCCACTGCTGACACGCGGAATAACGAGTAGGCATATCATGTTTCGCATGCTCAGGAACCAATCTCCCCAAGACGGAACCGCTCTCAAAATTGTCACATTCTAGATGGATTCTCTTGCAGGAACATGTTTCCAGAAGGCTTGTATTTATTTCCATATACCCATGCTGATATCGGGTGCAGTAGTGTTTGACACGCAGCCTAGCTTTCCCAACGAAGCGGGCAAATCCCCAAAATGGCGATTTAATACCTATCATTCACATTTATCCCGTCACGGCTAACACAAGATAGGTTTTTATGCCACAATCGACCATCGATCCTTTGCGCAATATTCGTCCCCACTTAGCACACCTCCGATACCCTGGAGACAATTCCTGTTTAGGAAGCTGATCGTTGACATTGTCTCCAAGTGTTCATGCCCCCTTTTCACACTTACACTATACAAGTGCTGCCCTTCCGGGAAATCCTCGCAGGCAGGTGGCTTGTACTGTGGTTTTGAGCAATAGTCTTACCTCCATGTCAGGTACCAGGCACGAACCATTCAGTACACGCAAAGCTTCGTGACTCTGTATGGCCACTCGAGCGCCGGAGATTGTCAGCGACGTGACCCATGGGTTAAACCCACGCCATCCAACGCGAATTGCGATACGCACCTTCTCCAAGATTATGGCGAAAGGTTGTTGGCAAGGCGACACGCAAGGCAGCCATTAAGATCCCACCACTTGCGTCCAACATCACCCTTAAAGCAACCAGGTTGTGAGCCGCACGTGGTGCGCATATGTCAGCAATGCATAGCCAAGGCTGTCCCATATCACGCCGAGGATTCAGCCTTGTGGGAGCCAAAGTTGCCGACCTTCGTGTATTATACACCGAACAAGACCGTTCCAAAGTTACAATAGTGTTGCAAACAACCATCCAGAGAGCGGGTCACAGGACCGCAAGTGCAGAAACAACATCACGTCACGTCTGCATAGTAGATATGTGGCTAGGTATGCAACTGTCTCGCTGTCATGGCACACAACACTCGATCTTACCAGGCACTCCATGCTCATTACTTGCTTCGCTATTGACGCCCAGACCGACACTGGGCTAGCAGCTCCATCCGTCAACTCGGAATTTGGGAACGCCATGATACCAGAGACCACAAGATAGTAACCAGAACATCGCTGAATGGCCCTGACTACGGCATATCTGGTCTCCATTTACACTTCAGCCGCGGACAGCCAAGCATGGCCGTGATCTCTAGAGTATTTGCCAACGAACGAAAGCTCCATAGCTTTCATCACCATGCATCGCAACATGCCCAACTTCACAAGGTCAATTGGACGCCATTTATCTCCGGTGTTTCAGAAGAGCCGCCGATGTGTGCAAGTCCTAAACGTGTCACGATTGACCCGCCTGCCAGCGAAGGCCTTCGACAGCGGACTCCACACGACGTTGGGCGCTTCCCAGCTTCGTGGTCGGCGATGATGCATGTTGCCGGGGATTACCCTGCTCTCGATTTACTTGGACTGTAGGCAGAGTCTAGACTTTGGCGAACTGAATATGTGCTGTGATACGTCCGGCGACGCTACGCAATAGGTGTACGGGCATACACTTTACCCATATACGCTATGAAATGCTAGGCAGTATCGCCCTCCGTCTATCTAACCTGCGAGTATTTCGGACTTGGAGCATATCTGATCCCTTGGGGTTCATTTAGCTTTCACCATCATTGTGCGCTGGTATGATTTTCGCCGGATTTCGTACGAAAAAACATCCGCACGGAAACACCCCTATCTCACTGATCATCGTCAACCACGGAGAGGTGCTTTTAGAAGAGGTGGTAAAAGGATTATCCGTTCCTGAGCAAGAACAATAAGGCACGCATACAGCGAAAAATCAAACTGCTTGTTCCCGAACCGAAAGCGGTGATGGATGGGGCGATCAGTAACTGGCCTTGAGAGTTGAGACGCAACTAACATCAGGTTCAAGGAGCGGGAACCCCATGAGTGGTGGTTAGTAACGCCAAGACCTATGAGAGGAGCTCAAATTGAGGCTGTGCAAATGCAGACCCTCTCTTCCAAGCTATCTATTGGTAGCCATGAACCAGATAAGCCAGGGCCCCCCATTCCATATGGATTCTGGCCCGTCCGTTATTCGCTTCGCCTGTTTGGGACACTCGACTGTTGTTGACTTGAGGGGTTTTGTGAAGCGCTGTGGTGTGGTCTGATCGGTAGGTGAACGTTCTCAGATTTTTCTCAAGGTTGAGAAATTTTGAAAGGACGAATGGGTATCGAAAAAGGTTGGAGATACTGCAAGTTGACGTTGTCTCCGGTTACAGTTCGAAATGTGATCAAGAATGGAAATACTGATATCTTCAAGCAAAACGAACAGGCCACCAAAACCTCTCCCCCTTTTCAAGCCGACATCCAGCAAGTTGTCAGAAATTCTTTCTTTCGATATGCTCGTCTGAGAATCATCCCGCGTGTAAAATGATACCTTGATTCATGTACCAAGGACATCCGATACCTCATATATGTACACATCAAGAACGTTACCGCTGGACACAGCTCTTGAACACCTCAGCGAACTAGACGACTTCGCAGATTTCAGGCTGAAAACTCAGCTGCCCGAATTGAAGTCGGTGAGCGTCCAGCCTCACCGGTAGGGATACTTGCCGTCCCGGCCGGTACTCAAGGTCAAGTGATCTACGAAACAAGGGTTCAGCAACTCCAGGGGCTGTTTGCATCTCTGCCGCCCACGGATAGCTACATATTTGTTCTCTCTCTTCTTTTTCTTTTCTTTTTTTTTTTCCCCTTATGCTGATCTAGCAAAGTCCAGCAGACAGGTAATTAGGGAAGGTGGTATGGAGAAGAAAAAAAAAAAAAAAGAAGAAAAAAGAAAAAAAAAGACGGTATGCCAAAGACCCTGGCACTGCTTGGACCTCCGATAAACCCAGACGAGGACTCGGGACGGGACTGAGGATCCAGACACAGTAATGCTAACCTCCACTGGGATAAGGGTGAAAAAGAAGATTGAGGCGCAGCATCTGCATTGTGCCGTCGACGTGGGACAACAGAAGGGAAGAGGGCAAGTTTCATTCGTTACTCGTCAAAAAAATGTGCTTGGGCTTGATGTCAGTCCCTTCCCGGCCCCGGTCCCCGAGTGAGAGAAAAGCGGTGTCTGTCAGTGCAGTAGGTATGTACATGCTACCTTGCAGCAGAACAATAGCAGGCCTGGTAAGGTAACTTACAACTGATACGTTTCAGTGTCCTGACGAGTGGGAGATGGATATCTGTCTCTTTCGAGAAATATGTAAAGTGAGGATAGACAAGTTTGAGCTCCTTGCTGGTGGAATCACATCAACGTGTCTTAGGTACATAAGTGGTCTGTCGACTTTTCCTTACAAATAATAAAGCATGACCAGGCCAGGAACTCCTGGATGACTTCATCTTAACGACTCACTCCAGCCCGCCAAGCAGACAATCTCCGACTTCAATAGTCATGGAAAGTCACGCCAGGCATGATCATGATTCGGAGCGAGAGGCTCGGCGTCCTTGGTATCTCCTCGCTTCTCGCTCTTGAGACCGGACCACTGTCGTCTATCTGCCCGGTTATCAAATAGGAAGATAAGGTAACGAGGCGTAACGCCTGTTATGCTTGTCTTTTTTTTTTCCCCTTCCAGTCACTGTACTAGAAGCTTCTGATCCCAATCGGAGACATTGATGCCGACCAGCTAGCTAGCAAGCAAGCAAGCAAGCAATGCCGTCCGCCTAGACTCGAGGTCATATCAAGGACCAGGTCATTGTGATCAGAAGGAGATCGAAGACCGGAAGCTTTCCGGATCTTGACCTTGATCAACGCTCGGCTGGAAAACACGGCTAGCTAGATAGCTAACTGGAAGGAGACCTCAAATTACGGAAGGTGTTATTGGTATCCTATGCTCCTTCTACTACCCAACCTCCAACCTCCAACATCCAGCCTCGGTCTCAGTCTCAGTCCGGCCTTCATACATTGGATACCGTGCCGGCAAAACGGAGACAAACAACAAGACTTGATATCAACTTGGGTGGACCCAAACAACCGTATCTTACTCGCCTTGACCCCAGACGACAAGATCAACAGGGACTGACTGACTGGGAGGCTTTTACGAAAAGTCTAAGCCTCACTCGCTTCACAGAGTACACGTACGGCATATGTTCGCGCGTATGTATGATAGCGAATTCGGTTCTCCGCCTTCTCTTTCGTTCTTCGTTCGGTCCTGGTAGGTTGTCTTGGTATTACTCGAGGCTGGTATCGATCGGTTGTAGAAACTAGAACGACGACATGCCGTGATAGGTATGGAAGATATGGAGTTCATTAACACGTCACCATCATGGCTGTTACGAGTTCCAGCGAAGGAAACAAGCAGAACGCGTATATCGCATGATCCACGTACCAAATATGGAGATCAAGAGAGCGGACGAGAAGATGGAATCACCTATGTATGCCTGACTTACACCCAGCCTCGACGTCTTTGACTTGCGTCTAGCCAACGAGGTAGGATATGTAGTGGGACAATAGAAGACAAGATGGGGCATGCCAACGGGGAGGTCAAAGACGTGAACGAGGCGTGTACCAAGCCCTGTGGTCAAGGCAAACGAGCTATCCATCACCATATTCACAGTACCGTCGTCAACGACTTCCTATTGTGCCTAAGTGCATGTGGGTTGGCCAGGTGGATATTGCCAATTTCCATGTCCGACTCGGCGCATCGTGGCTGTGAGGGTTAAAGTCACATTCTAAACTCTGTTGGTGATGGGAATTTGATCGTAATAGGGACATGGGGTTTGAATATGCCGCATCCACGTGGAGGTGGTGGGCAGGGGTAAAGACGAGTTGATGGTAGTAGATGGTAGATGCTCACCTTGTGGTCGTCGCCATCTTGGACTTCGTTGGTTGGTGTGTTCACGTCACGATATATCACATTACAATCTTGGTCTTCTAATTTCTGGGCAATGTGGCTGGCTAGATTATGCTTTTAGCAACACATGCCAAGATGAGCTTCCTGAAACTACCTTGCTAGCTTATTATATCGGTATCTGATGATCGTCTAACGCATCAGCTCAAACTCAAAGGACGATGGAGATGCAAGGTAAATCTAGGTTTTACCCGAGGATGGACAAAGTTGTGGAATTATAGACTAGTCTAACATCATGGACTCCGCAACTCCGCAGCCAAGAACATGGAAATTAAAACAGTCTGGATACTCCAGGATCAGATCGATATCAATCAGACTTCTTCACTCCCTAATTCCTCAATAAACACGGACGCAGCCAATGCCGTGTGATTATTTGAGCACGTTCAAGAGAGACTCTACTACCAAGCGTGGCAGTGAAAGTCATGGCATGGTGATTGATGAATGTGGAAGTGTCAGTACAATTCATTGGTTGCGATTGGCTGCAATTTTGTTTTCCGCAAGGCATACACATACACATAGGCACACTAGAGATTCCCGTCTGCCTGAGCGAATCTCTTTGCTTATCGAACTTCTTGTACTAACCTCGTAATTTGCCGTTGAGGAATGCTTAGGTAGCTGGAAGTAAGATGGTGGCAATTGAGGAAATGAAGAAGAACTAAAAGTGAGGGAGAGGCCTCCCAGGGGCGAAATTGATTTTTGTACAATAGGCACAGCCACGAGGGGAACTATGAGGGTGAAGGGAGGCCAAAGAACATGAGAAGTATCCTTTGCCTTGTGGGTTTGTCTCAAACTTGTGTTTATCTGCCCGGATGTTAACTGCTGTCAAATATTGGTGGTGCATTGTAGATGACTTCAAAATCACGAGCGGATCGACATGGAATGGGATTTGAGAAATGAATCTCTGACCTAGCAACAGGCTATTCCAGAGCGCGCCTAGTAAGGTATAACAAAGGGCTAGGTAAGGACAGGTACTGGTCTGAGGGTATGATGGATGGACATGGGAAGAGATACGTAGAAAGCAGAATATAGTTTGGTTGACCTAGGGAAAGCAATTGGTTCAAGCGGTAAATATCTGACCACGAGAATCGTAGTAAAGTGCACCCGTAAGTCTAACTTCAATCTGAAACAAGCAGGCATAATAGCGGCCAGATGCGGCAAGCGGACGATGAGCGATATCGATATTGATTTCGAATGCTATTGTCGCCGGCAGGGCAACATAAGCTTGATTTCTTTTCCCCCGTGGTTCAGCACATGAGAAGAAACAGTAGATCACGAAAGCTTGATGCTTAACTTGTCATCTCTGATTGGTGCAGTGGCGAGATGGTGGGAGTAGATGTTGACGACGAAGGGTGTCACGTGAGCCTCATCGATAAGATAACGGTTACTGATCACGCAAGCTGGGAAACAATGGACAACAACGACGACGATGAACACGTAAAAATGACAACACAGCCATCATCAAGAAAGTTGCGATCGACCCAACATCAATTTTTGTACTCAGACGACTGAAGACGATATCATACATGCTCTTGCCGACGATGCGTCATACGATGGTTTTGCCGGATAAGAAATCTCTGCACACAGGCAAAGGATGCTACAACTTCTTGCTCGAACATAAAACCGACTCGGCATTACACTGCCCTCCGAGACGTCACCTAGAATCTTGAATATGATGCTGCTTGGGTTATGCTGGTGGTGGCATCCCGATTCATCAAGTGTCAAACTTTGACAAACCTCCATACCGTCCCCTCCTGTCCATCCTGCCAAACCATCGACACTGGGAACCCCTCTTCCCAGTCTTCTTCCGAATGCGAGCCCGAGTCCGAGCCCTTTGGCTTCAATCTTGCTTTGACAAGCCGTGGGATTGCCTTTGAATTTGATTCTGTCGGAATTTGTAGAGAACACATGATGTATCCGCGCTTATTCGGCTGCGGTGTCTCACATTCTTCCTCGTGTTTTCCATCTTCTTTCGCCCTGACGCATATGAACCGCTCCGACTCCCCGTGATTGACGCTGACATTCCAATAGCTACCAGAGAGCGGATCGGAGGCAGTGGCTTTGTCACCGATATTGAGTCCGAGATACCGTCCGTCCGCGGCATTGCGAAAGCCGAGCCACCCGTCCGTTTCGACACAATGCCAATGCCAGTTGCATTTGCCTCTGAGGGGATGGCCTTCTCCTAAATTGACCGGAACTTTATAGAGGGCAGGCCATCCGCCAATCACCATCAGCGCTAGATTGGTTGGTTGGTGGAGGATGATATATGTCGAATTTCCCGTGGGATTGTCGTCATGGTCTTGGTAGAGATCCCCCACGGTATCAGATGTGGGAGATCCTGATGAGTGGTCCATCTTCTGAGGAGGTGTCGAGGTGATGAAGGTATGAAGTGAGGATGATGCTTTGGTACCCCAGTCGGGTGTGGGAGTTCGGATGGTAATGCTCGATGAAGTTGAGGATGTACACGAAGCAGAAGAAGACGGTGATGAGGAGTGCGTGCTCATTGCTGGGGGTGTGTGCGTCTTTTTCTTTGTTCTGGACCTGACTTGATCAGACATCGAGTGAGTCGTCCATGTTAGTTGTAGGAGAAGAAGGTTCGTATCAACCCGAATTGAACGGAAGAAGAAGGGCATAGAGAGAAGGAAGCTGCCACTGTTTCTTGATCCGACGCCCGTGGCAACCATGTCCCACCGGGAAGGCTTCCAACGGCTTACTGACGTGGAGAGGACAACTGCATGCTTCTTGGTCGTTTGTACCTAACAATCACTCGCCACGCCGATGCCTACAAACGCAGTTAAGAGTATGCACGGCTGGGGACAAGTTGGTGTCATCTGGATGATTGAGTGGAAGCAACAACCCTATCGATGGTTATTACTATGTGGGAGAAAGAATGGGGAGAAGAGCCACGGAAGGAACTACACGGCGGATAGAACGATTGGACGCTGCCACTCGGACCGGGACTGACTCTGGCAACCCATAAGGTAACTACCTCTACTTCTGTAGTCAATAACCATCGAAAGGAACAGCCAAACAACGACGATTCGGGACTTCTCTACATTCGTAGCCTCCTCTGAGATGCCCCTTCCTATCATGACTACCGCGGCTTCCCTCTCAAGTGTTGGTGACAGTGATCGGGCGTTCCCCCGCGAACTTGGTTTGAGGGCATTGACAAGACATACATTTTTCTAACCAACGAGCTTTGGCCTCACCAGATGTTTCTGGCTGTGAGGCTGGGACGACATCCCAATGGCTGATTCACCCGTACCCTTTTCACGTGACTGCTCATTCAGCTGAGTAGGGTAGTATTCGTGTTTTCTATGGCAGCCTAAATCACTCCGCCTTGAGCATCTTTCGCATTGAAGCACAGCTGGCGCATTCTCTCTAAACTATACTGTCATTTCCTCGCTCTTGTTCTCTCCAACACTTTCGCACAGGAAATAGCAGACCCTGGATTGAAGGCAAGTCCCCGGTCTCAAGTTACGGCTCCTCGAACTCAGTTAACCATGTAACAGGACCACCGCAATCTTTTTGTCCAGATCCAGGATGGCGGAAACGGAAACGCTTTGTGAATACTGCGCCGCCATCGACTTTGAACAGCTTCGTCTTCCATCTTCCAAAGATGTGGGAAAGCTTAACGAAGGACGGCCAGTTGAAGACATATTTCCCTCCATCGATTACAGCATATGGAGCACGGATCGTCCCCACTGGAGTCTTGGAACCCAGAGCCGAATCCAGAGATCTGCTGCCACTTGCCCGTTCTGCAGGGAAGTCTCTCTCGTTCTCGAAACATCAGGGGTGCGAGTAAAAGCGCCTACTGTTTTCGAAAAAGATCCCATTTGCGACGTCTACTTCACCGAGGCCGGCCGCGTACATGCGCCTCCAGGTGTGACCTGGGAGCGGTTCGCGCCGCTTGAGAACTTCATGTTGTTACGGAAGTTTGCAGAGAACCTTTACGCTTGGAGGAATGAGCAATACCTACGGCATAAATTGCTACCTAACAAATCCCCACCTTCGCTTAATAATTTACCCCTAATACCTTATCCGAGAGTCTCCTTGCGATGGACGGTACCCGAAAAGCATCCGATGCCTTGGTACGCGAATTACCCTAAGTATGAAGGTGTTATTGAGCTCTTTGAATGCTTCCAAAGCATCGAAATGGGCATCAATGAAAGACGAAGCTTGTTTAGTGGACGGGAGAGGCCAGCCCTGCTTGACCTGGAATTGCCACGGCGATGGCTACGTGACTGTTTGGACAACAATAACGGCCGATGTACTCCCGAGCCAAAAGGCGAAGGTGTCAGATCATCAATCTTCCGCCTTATCGACACGAAAGCAAAGTCAGTTGTTGAATTTGATGAACACCGTCTCGGAGATACTCCGTATGTGACGCTCAGCTATGTTTGGGGTACTACACAACAAGCTGTGCTTAAACGTGAGAATGTCCTTCAACTACAGTTGCCTGGCTCTCTTCAAGGGGTCACTTCGCGAACCATTACAGACGCTATGATATTCACGTTCAATATGGGATATCGGTACCTCTGGGTGGACGCGCTCTGCATTGTACAAGACGATGATGCGGATAAGATGTCTCAACTCCATATCATGGGTGATATTTACAAGAATGCCGTCTTTACAATTGTGGCCGCTGCGGGTGGGAATTCTGGCTCAGGGCTTGCGGGTATTCGTACGCCTCGAACAGTAATCCAACGCAAAGTTCAAGTCAAACAAGCGGGCCCACAAAAAATGCCCTTGTGGCTCATCTCAACGGCTATGCCCCGTGTCGTCTCTTCATATCAACTATATACGAGTGGCCTTCCTTGGCAGACCCGCGGATGGACGTTACAAGAAAAAGCTCTGTCGCGGCGCGTATTCGTGTTCACAGACGAGCAACTATTCTGGAGTTGCAGGCGATGTCACCGATGGGAGGAGACCGATACTGAGACTAAGCTTGCCTTCCTGTCGTGGCATCCCATGACTATGACGGAGGCAGACGTCACACCTAGTCGTATTTGGACATCTCTGTGGACGCTGATTACCGACTTCTCAACCAGGCATCTCAGTTTAGATGGTGATGCTCAAGATGCCTTTTCTGCTATTCTCCGAGAATATACAGAACTAACCGGTTATCAGTTCTTGTGGGGCCTGCCTGTCTCCAAATTGCAATTCAGTCATGCTTTATGTTGGCAAGCGAATGGTCCTCTCGTGCGAAGAGAATGTCTCACTACTTTACCGACTACATCACTGCAAGTTAAGGTGCCGTTCCCAAGCTGGTCATGGCTCGGCTGGAAAGGTGACATACGAAACCAATGGTGCTCTGCCAGTTCTCTAAAACTCGAGATTAGGCCGTATGTGCTCAGAAATACACCTGTGCGGCTGGTGGAAATATATGACATTCCGGAGGACAACATGTCAAGGGCCATGCCTTCCTCCACGAATGGTGGAGAAAGCGCATCGCCGCTGCCAACTCATAGCTATCCAAACGCATTTGAGTCCTTGACCCTCGACACAATTTATAGGACCCTCAGCCCGGATATTACACCGAAGCGACTCTCTCGCACCCCTGATGACCAGCTCCTCTTCTTCTGGTGTGAACGTACCTTCCTTTATTTTGAAAAGCCTAGCGGCGACGAAGACAACATCGGTGTACATGACGAGGAAGGTAAGCATCTATTTTTCCATATTCAACGTTGGGTTTTGGGTCATCTGGACCAAGAATGGGAGAGACCTAAATACTCCTGGCAAAGTGATCGGATGAAGGTCGAATTCATTGCAATTACCAGTTATACGTGCGAGTGGTTAGAGTTGTCAAGTAATCCTTCACAGCGAGAGGAGCAAGGCACCGAGTTTTTCTTGTTTTTGATCAAGAGGCGTCAGGGTATCGCCTATAGGGTCGCTATGATTGAGCGTGTTCCCATGCGGAAGTGGCTGAAGTGTGAACGGGAGAGGATTCTTGTTGCTTTGGGGTAGGACATCATGTAGTTCTTGAATCTTATGTCTGCTTTTCACTTCAACGTTTCTTTCATTAACTTTCAACCTCTTGCCTTTCATCAAAGCTACATACTACAACTCGGGAGATATTTCAGAGGTACTTAGTGTACATTGACAACCACGGTCTTTCCATGTTTTGTCCTCATCTTGATGGAATGGCCCGGGATTTTAGATTCAAAATTTTCTGCGCTACGGTAGGAGCGTGACTGCGGAAATATGGATGACTTCAATCTCTGGGGCTTCCCGAGCTCTTCGAACTCCTTTGCCGTCCGCACGGCACACCTTCAACAAAGGATACGGACAGCACAGGCTAGCCTAACCAAAGACAAAAACACAGAATAGTAAGAAGAGAAAAATGTAAATGAGATGAACGAAAAAGGTTAGGAGAGTTTGAGCCGACCCAACATGTCGAATCCAACAACATCAAAAGACCTCGAAAGAGTTATGATTTGGCTTCCATATACGAAGATCACTGAGATAGTGAAGGTCCTTACGATGTGAAGATCAAGACTTTGTTCAAGTTCAACTTCCAGACGGCTATACCACTGTTTCAACAACGCTTGCTAATACCCACCCCAAAGTCCCAAACCCCCAGTTTCATCTTTGGAGGTCACATGAACGACTTCAGCGACACCATCTCCCACGACGACTTCTTCAGCTTTACGTCCTCAGTCTCCCTCCCCACCCCCTAGACTTAGCTTCCACTAATCCACCAGCTCCAAGCCACCGACCAACTGAACATTCCCCCAGAGCCTCGCGGCAAGACGTCTTCTAGTTGTGTGAGTGTGCGGTCGAAGGCATAACCGTCAAATGTTTCATCGTAAGCGGCCATGACTATGTCCACCCAATGGATCTAGCCAAGTCGTGGAAGGAATCAGAATCGCACTCTGTTATTTTCTCTGATCTCAACACGGACGACGCCGGCTGCTTATAGAAATAGGATCTCGTAAAGGTAGCTCGTCATCCACCACCAAGACGGAGCTTCTAGTCCGAGTGTCCGACGGAGCCGCTGGTAGTGGAAACGCCCGTGACACCACCGAGAGGTACAAGCGACGAGGGGTCCGGCGAGCTGGACGCACGAAAAATTTATATCTAGGTACGTAAAGGCAATGTCACGAGTTGCGCTTGCGAGCTTGACATAGATATCGTGCTGATTATATCGCACTTGTGCCTTCATCGATGTAATACTGACGACGGGAGTCAGGTCCGTTGATGCAGTAGTAGCAGGTGCGCTATCTTGACTTCCGGAAATAATTGATGATGAAACCGAAAATCATGTTGAATAGAAACATTGGTATGCTTAGCTACCTGCCGGGCTTGGACTGGATCATATCACACTAGTGATGAATAACCATGGCCACACACACATACGGAAATGTATATGTGAGAACAAACATCTTTGCGAGTTAGAAGGTTTTTTGGACGTCGAAGATTACATCCAGTTATCTCCCTCCCTCCCTTTTCTTTAGCTTCCTTTGAGATGAACGACAAGCACCATGGTACGCCAAGTTGATTAGATAAGATAAAACAAACCCAAAGCATGCAAGATAAAAAAATAAATACAATCGAAGAAAACCAATTCCGTTTGAGGGCAAAAAAAGAAAGTAAAAGCAAAAGAAATGGTTATCAAATGCCCACAGCCAGAATCGAACTGACGACCTCATCATTACTAGTGATGCGCTCTACCACTGAGCCATGCGGGCGGGGATTTGATTTGTTGAAACCCTTGATCAAATCTCTGTCTCAAGAATCCCACCAGTAACACCGGCAAGTCCGACAAAACAACAATCGGGTGACGGGAGGGAAGCTTTCGAAATTCCAAGTGCTGGATGATGAAGCGTTGATAATTGGTGATGTAGAAAATGCGCAAAAGATAGATATGCTCATCTGCTGCTCCACTCAAGATGGTTTCCGTACCAGATAAAACATGCTGAAAGATACCTACATACTCACGACCGTTAAGTTAGGACATGCAACGAAAGCTAGGTGTTGAGTCTGGTAGTAGTGACGGGGAAGAACGGGAAAAAGCAGGGCAGCCAAAATACCTTGGACGGGAGTGCTGGTGATAGGATGGAAGCACAGTGAACAAGCGCCAAGAGGCACGACCGGCCAACAACGACCGACACAAATGATAGAGGTACTCTTGCCCTAAGGAGGCTAACTTTTGTAATTTTTTTTTTCTCTTGGCGTCAAACACCTTGCACCATCGCAATGGGCACAACGCCTAACAATGCTTCGTTACAACACCATCTACACTTTAACCCTTAGATCCTCCAAACCTCACAACCTCACCTCCCCATCCCAGGCCTCTGCGACCCCGGTCTCCCCATCGCATTCCCACTCCCACTTCCCCTTCCACTCTCACCACCAACCCCTGAACCTCCAGCCCGATTCATAGTCAAAGGCTTAAAAGGCTTCATCAACCTCTCCATCGGTTTGATCGCCCCCATCCCCTCCGTTCCACCCAACCTCGCCAACCCCACCGGCTTCCTCACCACGCCCGCCGCCCCTCCTCCCGCTTTCCGTTTGCCAGGATACCCACCCAACCCCGTCGGCAAGACATTATGGCAAGTAGTAACATGCAAACTTCCCGCCGGTCTCGTAGGAGTAGGCGGTTGTTCGTTTTCCTCCGCTTCGTCTTCGTCTCCTCCTCTCGCTGGTTTTGGGGGAGCTGATATGCCATCGTCGGGTTCAGGCCTCGTGGGCGAGCTCGAAAAACAGACATATTGCTTTTTATAGTGAAACGAAGACACAGAAGAGGAATCTTTGGGTGGTTGTAGAGAAGGAGGACGAGTAACGTTGAAATTCAGACCACGACTGCTTCCTAACCTATGGGAGGCAAGTTCAGGGGCTATACCTGCGGTGACGGTGGGGACAGAGGGTTTGGAGGGGTGGCTTTGAGCCCTTTGGAGGCCGCTAGCGCCGGTGAAGGTGCGGGTTGAGGGGCTGTGATTGTGGTTTGAGGGGAGGGATGGGTGGCGGGATAAGGCCGGTTGCGGGAGACGGGGAGTTGGTACAGAGGGACGGTTGGTGGTGGTAGAGGCGGAAGTGATAGATGAACCGGAGCCGGTGCCGGGCTCGAAATTGGACTTAACAAATCCGAGAATGCTTTTTTGGTCGGCTGGTCGCTTGTTCGTACCTCGCTTTATGCCTGATGAAGCTGAGGCCTTGTTGGCTCTGGCTTCCAGGGCGGCAGCGGCGCTGGCGTTGGCCGCTGCGGTGATAGCTGCTTGATGGACGGCTGCGTTGACAAAGCCAGGGAGGGAAGCCATGGTGAAGGTTGAGGCTTGGTCCATTGTGGTAGCGTGTGGCTTTGCCCATTGAGGCTCTTCATGGCCGTCTCCAGTTGATATCGCCACTGGGTTGTAGAGCTTGGGACGTTTTGATCTCGAAGAGTCGAAGCCATGCCCACTTTCCTGGAAAGCCTCGTCTGGGTCGATGGGATACATATTATCCTCGGTATGGGACATGCTGGGGATCCCCTTGAAGATCTCCTTTTCGGAAGGTAGCCCGCGTTGGAGCACCTTGGCGATATGGGTCATGAGTGGCCGTTCGAAAGTAGGGCCCTTCTTTGCAAAGGAATTGGCGATGGGAGACACAAACGAAGACAGTTCGGTACGTTCGCTACTCCCTGGACTGTTATACACCGGATAGCTGAGGTATAGCAAGGATTGAGCTCGTGTCATGGCGACGTATAGCAATCTTCGCTCTTCATCTCCGTCTTCGGACCGCATATGCGGGATAGAGCCATTGTAGACTGCTGGTATGAAGACGATAGGCCATTCAAGACCTTTGGCAGCGTGAATAGTCGAGATAGTAACCAGTGGCTTACTCTCTTGGCCCTCTTCTCCCTTTTGAGCGTCAGAGGCGAGTGATACGTTGGCCAAGAATTGCGGGAGAACTTCCTCTTCCTTTGACTGTTCAAGCCCCTCGATTTCTGGAAGAGCATCCTCGCCAGACCTGTGTAGGTCTTGCACAAAGTCATTGGCAAGACTAATGAACTCCTGGACGTTGGCCCATCTTTGCTCGTGGTCATCAGGATATGTAACTTGAAGGTAATTTTGGAAGTTCAAGGCTGTTAGCAAATGCTCAATCAAATCGACCAGGCCAAACGGGTTGCTCTCTGCTGCCTCTTCCATCTTCTTCCGTATCCCATTCAACATGCGAATCAGTTCGCCACTAATTTTCTGTTCGGCATGCTTGGTGATCTTGGTCTTGGCAGTTCGGTCTCCCCGGCAGTGCTTGACAAGGAGACTAAAAAGACTGAAAGATGACTTCTCTGCTTCTTCGATAAGGTTCTTGATAGTGCCGTCGCCTATGCCTCTCTTGGGAACGTTCATGATCCTGCCAAGCGCATCATTGTTGTCGGGCTGATGGATAACTCGTAGATAATCAAGAATAGTCTTGATCTCTGAACGCTCGTAAAATTTGAAACCGCCAACCATACGGTAAGGAATTCCTGCTTTGCCGAGGGCACTTTCGACGTGCCTTGACAGCGATGCTGACCGCAGAAGAATAGCCACATCGTTATGGGTCAACATTGACCCCGACATGAGAAGCGCACGGCGTATCTCGGCGACGATCCACTCTGCTTCGGTTGAAGCGTTCTTGAGTTTGCGCAAGACTGGACGGGAGCCTCTGTCATGGACAGGTTTCAACACCTTTTGATATCTTTTCTTATCCTGCTGAATCACTAGCAGTGATAAGTCGAGGATGGCTTGGGACGAGCGGTAGTTCTCTTCGAGCGAAATCTCGTCGGTTTTCGGATAATCGCGGAGAAGTCTCCATAAGTTCTTGATCTCGGCCGAGCGCCATCCGTAGATACTCTGATCTGGGTCGCCGACAATTGTGATTCTCTGATGCTTTTGGGCAAGCAGTCGCATAAGCTCGTATTGCACGCCGTTCGTGTCCTGGTATTCGTCGATCAGGACCGTCTGTATATTAGACACACAAGATGGGAACTTGCGAAGAAGTTCCACGCACCGGACCAGCAGATCGTCATAGTCTAGCAAGTTTGATCGTTCCAAGTGGGTCTGGTACTCGGTATAGCATACCTCCAGATCCCGCTGACCTTGTTGTACCGGCTGCTTCTTTGGCGGTTGGGGCAAAGAGGAAGGACTGGGTTCCATTCCCTTGGCTTTCTTCTTGCTTATCCAGGCCTTTGCCATTGGCGGATCGAGACCCAGTTGTAGCCTTTTGGATATTCTCGTGATGATGGATCTCGAGTCGTTATCGTCGGCAATGCTGAACTTTTCGCTCAGTCCAATGTGGCGGCCGTATGCGGCAAGGTAGCGTCGAGCAATGCTGTGGAATGTGCCCAGAATGATCTTGTTTTCGCGGCCGTTTCCCAGAGCCTTTCCAATGCGCTCCTTCATTTCCCGAGCAGCCTTGACGGTGAATGTCGCGACAACGACATCTTGTGGTTGGTAGCCGACATGGTCCACCAACCAGACCACTCGGGAGGTAAGGGTGTGTGTCTTTCCGCTGCCTGGGCCGGCTAATATAGCGACAGTGGCAGCATCCGAAGTCACGGCGCGTGCCTGGGCATTGTTTAAGCTGTCGAGGATGGAGTGTTTTGGCGGCGCGGAGGGAGGAGACATGGGGAGCGAGGAAGGGACTGCAAGAGCAGCGAGATTGAGCAAATATTGTATGGTGATTGGACCGGCATTGGAGCCCAGCAGCTCGAAATCTGCAAAATTCGGGCTAGTTGCTGTGCCTGTACAGGTTCATTGCAGTTTGTTGCCGGCGATTGTCAAGTGGAATTCGCGAACGACAACTGAAGCGGGTCGCGCCGTCAAGGTGCCTGGCTCCACTATCGCTGCACGAAAGCATGTGACTTGTTGGAGGTCCAGTTTGATCATTGCATCTCGCAGATAACCCTAACCCCTACCTAGCATGGCCTGACACTCGAATCGCTGTCGCCGCCAAACAAGACGCCAAGCACTCTAGACTTTTTCAATTTCCAAATTCATCCACAGAGCCAACTCTCCAGACGGCCACATATTGAACCAAAAGGTCCAACTCTCTGCGCGAGAGAGCCGTCATACACCTTCACCCACCCTCTCATCATTTCAATTGACCGATATTTTTCAAACCCCTCAATTGCCCAGGACCCCGTTGGCAATCACCATGGATCAAGCAGACCTTGTCAGGTGTCGGACCGTTGCATTGCATTCCAACATCTCATATCGACCCTCTTAAGTATCGCGAAATACGATCGCAAAGCCTAACCCCTCATCCCCGGTTCAGAGCCTCCCGACTCTCTCGGCCATGACGGACGTGGTCTAAACTCTATTCCACCGAACATCATGGCCAAAGAGGCGGCATGGAGCCCGAGGTATACTCACGTTGACAGCATGAACTCCTTACTTCTCGGCTTTGTTTGTTGAAAGCAATCCGGGCGTCTAAGATATCAAGCTCAATGGACATGGCCTCCGTGATATAGCTGACGGGATTGTGCTATTGATCAGGATCAGTTCGGAGCCTAGTGCCAGATTTAACCAACAAATGGCATCAGCACATGCGGCTGACGTGAAATAGTGATCTTCACTTGCTGCTGTGTGATTGTTAGTCAAAGTGACCAAACCCAAGGCGATAGCATGGTGGATAGAGCGCTCCTTTTATCAAAAACCATCGGCTGCTCCTTTCACTAGTGGTGTCGTGACTTTGATCACATGTGCCCATCACTGTGACTTTCTCAGTCCAATTGCCGTCACTGGTAACCATCCCAAGTTCTGGACCCATCGCGGCGGTAACGAGGCTCGAACACTGCAAGGTACGCCTCATCGTTGGAGGGCCTGTCAAGGCTAGCCATGCACGAGTTTCCGTGCTGGGAAAAGGCGGTGGGTTTGGAAGAGTTTATTTTTCACAGAATGGGGTCCAGGGACAAGACAGATCAAAATCCAAAAGAGAAACAAAGGCCAAGGACGGGACGCGGGAGCGGCACCAATCGCCAGGGGTCAACAACGGGGTGGAGGCGGAGATAGACGACCTCACCGGCGTGGTCACCATGTGCCAGCCAATCGCGTCGAGTCCCTTGCCGCTCGCCCTCCGGTGCTGTCAAGTCCACCCGACCAATCACGTCTCATACAAGCGTAGCACCACTTCTTGTGCTCACCAAGACCCCAATCAACATGACCGATTCTCTCTCTCTTTGGGGCCTCCATCCAAAGCTATTTTTGACGGTCATCATGCGGGAATCACGAGTGAGAATGCAAGTGGAAGAGGTGCCTGAATCCGGCCCCTACGCCAGTGGCCAATCCGCTCCTAAACTGACCAAAGTGCTCGTCTACTCGACACATGCTTCACGACCCTTCCAACCCGGATTGTGTCAACAGCCGCTACCACAGTATATACCCAGACGTTTGCCTCGACGCCCCTCCTCCCATTGACCTCCTGTTCATGCGGATGCTGTGCTGGTCCATATCACATTGCGTTTCACTCTAGCGGATACTCTGCCTGAGGGATCGACGGTTCCCAAAAAGGCCAGCAGCTCAGAAAGGAACTATACTCCCCGGTATCCGGCCTCATATCATCATGCCCCTTGGTATCAGGACTTTCATCAGCAGAAACAACATCAAGTATAACTCGGCCTGGGTCTTGTCACTCCTGGCCACATCACTCGTTCTCACTTGGCCTCATCTCTGCCTCGCCATTCCTTTACCTCAGCCTAACTTGTCTCCGAGAGGCAACAACAACCCATTGAACATCGATTGGGATCCCGCTCCGGCACCAGAAGACGGCCCCCCATTGTCACGAGGTGCTATCCGTGACCCGGCCTATCTCCCAGCACAGATTGGCGGCATTGTTGGTTCGTACGCGGTATCATTGGTCATTGTCGCCACCCTTCTTCTTGTGCTTTCCAAAGGACGGCGTCAAGCTTTGATCAACGCCGACCTTCCGGAAGAAGACAAGTACCTCGACTTCAACCCTCTCCCGGCATATCTTCAGCAATCCGAGGAGGAGTTTAAACAGACACTTGCACAGTTCCATCAACAAGAACTCGGAGAGCACTTCCTCCAGCAGCAAGAGTACGGACAAGTCCCGCCACCACTTCCTACGCTGCAAATCCCACCGAGCCCATACAGGAACTGGGGATTCAGAGAATCACCACTTAGCGCCAGCAGATCACACTCAGTCATCTCTGCTGGGTCACCAACCTCGACGGTTCTCGCATCCGGTTACGATCTTTCAGTCGACCAGACGGTGATCCAACACGACAGAGCCATGGCGCAACAACAGCTAGAAGAGATGTACAGGCATGTGATGGAGCAAGAGGAGGCAAAGGCAGAGGGGAGGCAGTACATACCACCAAACCTACCAAGACCCTCGGTGTCATCATTTGCTTCCCAGCAACCGCATCAACAAGCCTCAGCAACACCAGGAACTGTCCGCAAAAACAAGCCTTCCAATCTCAACCTTTCCAAGGAAAAGGAGGAGAAGCAATCCCGCGGCGCCTCTTTCCTCAACTTTCTCAAATCCCCCAAGAAGAACAAGGCGCCCCAAGGCCTCTCCATCTCCTCGCCCATCATGACCCCGATGTCCGGCACTTTCCCCCGCGGCTACCACCCGGACGTCGACGGGCAAGAGATGAACTCGATCCCTCCGCGTCACTACGCCCCGGCCAAGCCACCTCCCATCCCCTCGGACGTGCTCCCCTTCCGCCGTCAACAGGCTCAATACCCCAGCCCCGACATCTCCCCCGTAAGCATTCAGTCCATCGACCAACGCATCGACGTCGCCCTCCACCATCCTGCAAATCACGGCGAGCGCGAAGGAGCTCGCCCAGACGAGCGTCTTCCCTCGCACATCCGCGACCCCTCAGCAGCCTCCAACGCCTCTTCCCTCACGGGCGACGCCTACCTCGCCGACCCGCCCTCTGCCGTCTCCGACCGGTCCACCTCGGGTCTCGTCTCCTCCGGCACCGTCGGCCTCCCCTCCTCCCCTCGCCCCGGCGCCAACCGCTTCCCCTCTCTCGACTCAACCCGCACTCTCCCCGCGTCTCCCAAACCCGGTGCTTCCTTCTCCTCTTCCCGCTCTGGCGCCTCCTCAACTGGAAAATCCAGCACTCTCCGCCCCAACGCTCCCGCTCCTCTCAACTCTCTAAGCGGGAACGCCTCCGCCTCCTCCTCTGCCGTCCGCGCCGGCGGCGCTCTGCCCCTCCGCGCTTACGAGCCTTCCCTCGCTAGCCCCACCAGCGGGTCGCAGACAACCAAACAGACGGTATTTACCCGCCAAGTGCCGGGCCCTCTGAGTCCGGGCACTGCTGGCCTCAGAACGCCGTGGACGGGCGCGCCCGTGCCGTATAGTCCGTACCAACCCTTTTCGCCGGTGGTGCCGATTACCCCGTCGTTGGTGACCAAGGCGGATAGGAAGAGGATGAAGAAGTTTGAGCCCAAGACGCCGACGGTGGAGATGGTGAGGAGTGAAGAGGAGATTTGGTAGGTGTGGGATAAAAAGGGGATGTGGAGCGAAAAAAAAAAGAAGAAAAAAAATTGCATGGTACTGGAATTTGGGATTGATATCTTTAGGATGGATGGATGGATGGTAGCATTGGGCGGAAAGATTGGGGGTAAAAAACATGGATGGGTGATGGATAAGGTATAAGTGGCATGATGGATGGATGGCATGGACGGTGATGGTGATGGTGATGGCGATGGTGATGGTGATGGTGATGGTGATGATAAAGCAGGATCTTCTTTTTTACCCTTTTTTTGTTTCCCTTCTCTTTGTCTTTCTCTTCGATGGGTTGTACATACACATAACCGATATACCAATTCTTCTCTGGTTGTTTTCCTTGATGGAAAAAGTTAATTTGATACCTGGGTTTTACACTTCACCTATGTGTCCATCAGTTGTGATGTCATCCGTGATGGTGAATAGGTGTAGTGATTGATGTCGCCTAACGAAGATCATTGCAAGATGAAGGACGACGCTTCGGAAGAAAATAGGAGATGATGAAGTATTGTAGCGTTGATGAAGTAGGGAATGATGTCGATTGCCCAAATCACTTGAATTAGGGATGACACTGACATTGTTTCGAGAAGTGAGTGATATTGGACCGGGTTCCGGCAAGTTGGAGGCCTTCTGGAACGGGATCATGAAGTCACGTACCTCCGTAGGTAGGTACGTGTGGAAGGTGCACCCCGCCCTGGAGTTTCCGGCATGACTCTTATATCTTTTCCTTCCAACCAAAGCAACAATCAAGCATTCTGCACCATCTTGGTTCACTTCTACTCACTTGGTTACGTTTGCGAGGTTTGCTGCCCTCTCCTTCGGTATATAATGTCTTGAAGAGTGCAGTCATTCAAGTCCTGTTGTAAACGGTCAACACTGCTGCATCTGCACAGTCAAGCCTGCGAGACGGAGCCAACTTAAGTCACCTTACCCTAGGGACTGTCCATATGAGCCCCTGCTACCACCGGACTTTTCGACGGGGCGGGTGGCATATCAATCGATTCCAGTCCCCGAATTCCCGCCGGAGGTACTTCTAGCCACGGAATTGGGCCGATAACGAAGGTAGGTATACACTACTGACAACGGCAGCTTCAAGTTTCAAAAGTTGTAGTAGTCATATAGCGTAAATGTACCCCAACCCATCATCTGCACTTCGTTTCCGCAAACTCCACGGCACTTACTATTTTTATCTCGCACGAAGTCCCTTGTATCGCATCGCGGCATGCTGACGCCCAGTAAGACTTTTGGTGGGGGACACTTGGATAAAAGTTTCACTTCCCTGGCTTTCTTGTACTTCTTGAGTTCCTCTCTAGCTACATCCACATCCACAAGTTGTTGGTCTCTGCCACCAGGTGCCGTGCCATACCAGAGGGAACGGTCCGTACCAACCTAATTTCCCTCCCAACATATGCGTGAATAGATGGAAGATGACCAGACTCCAGTCCTCTCATCAGTCCTTACCTCTCGCCAGCTGATGGAACCACCGTTTGGGCTTAGCTAAACCGCATCCTATCCGTGCTGAACCGGCCACCTGATGCATGGCTTCGTACACAAAGGTCAACAACGGTCATGGGTCCCAAGATATACATCCAAAATGAAACAAGAAGTTACCTGACCCAGATCGAATCCTGCATACATGGGACGAAATCCGGAAGCGAGGTAGTGTATATGTAGAAGATACCCAACCCTCCTACATATGTCAGTGAAAGAATCCTTTTCCATCGCTCCAACAATAATGCATGCATATAGGATCTAGAACCCCCATCCTCAAAGCATACTCCAAGGGGTGAGGGCAAGAACGCGGCGCTCCCTAAGCCATGCAGAATATGCAAGCATAGGTACCTACTGCAAAATTCGAATTATTGCGCAATTCGCGAGTTTCTATATACGGTATCTAAGTAAAAGACAGCTTCCGCAGGTACAGCTGACCACTTGCAACTAAGAACAGATGCATGAAACAAATCAATCGTACACAGCATCGCAGCATGTACATATTTCAAGTTGAAAAAAAAAAGAAGATAGTTGGAGGAGTTGATGTTCAAGAAGTTTGGAAATTGTTTCAAAACATTAGATTCGAGGTATCTTCTTGCTCCAGGTTCAAAACATTCCCCAACCCAAGTCAGTTTTCGGGAAGGGGAACAACCTTGTTGCCTCCCGGGATGCCAGTCTCAGTTCCAGAAGAGAGACAGGCATGGAAGGAACAATAAACAACCTGACCTGTGGAGTTCAAGGGACGGAAAGAAGGGACGGAAAGAAGGAAGCATAGATGCACCGGCCGGATTGGAATCCCACGATTCCCATTGGAAGGACCTAATTACATGTGATTCAGATATTATGGGGCACCGCCAAGATTCGTTTCAGTGACGGGAAGCGTTGACTGAATCAATGCAGAGCGTGACTTCCGTCTTTGGAGCCAACAACACAAAACTCGGGGACTTGAGCGACCGTGTCTGCGGATTGGGATCAAATTCAGGCATGTATCCTGGTGCAGGTACCTTATTCATGTATACCAGAAGAGAATCGGGGGTCATATATCATCGCAGCAAGCACAGCGCCCGGCAGCAGCTCAAATTACAGTACATACATCTTGTTATTGAAATTTTTGTAGAAGTGCCCAAGGTAGCCTTGTCCGAAGATCCAGACTTGGAAAACCAACAAGAAGGGGAACTTAGTCCGGGGACATGAATGCGGGATGCACACACTCCTGACATATTGCAGTTTCGGGCCGGGGAGACAAAATGCATATGTACGTACATACCTCAGCTCGATGACAAAGGTTCAACGACGACGAAGGAATCTGACGTCTTCTGCTGGTACTGTAGTAAATCGCCCACCATTCAGCTCTCAGCTAGCTGTGCTTTCCTCTTGATGTGTTGTTGAATGGCTATAACAGCTGAACAATGACAAGCCCCGCGGGACCTGTCAAGCTGATTGGAAGCCCCTGCTCGTTTTCTTCACTCAGCTCGACCGAAAACAGACAATCCGAGAGAACAAGAGAAGGGTACACCCAGCCGGTTGCGATTCCGTCTTCCAAATATTATGAAAAATTGGTGGTGGCCCTGGCAGGCGGGCGTACGTATGAGTGCGTGCGCTGCCGAGACAACTTGAATCCAGTCGGGTCGCGGCTTCTTACATAATTCTTATGCACTAACACGTGGGGTTTTTTTTTCGCCTCGAGTTACCGAAGAGAATTGTTTACGCCGTTCTCGCTTCAGCCCCGAAATTATTACGTTCAATAAGTGTAGTGTAGAAGCGGAGTCGCAAAGATTCGCGTAGACTTCGCGAATACATGAGGTATGTACTGCAGTGGTGTTGCACGAGACATTCAGGTTTTGTCGGTCTGGGGGTTAGGTTCTCGGTTGTCATGGATGTCTTGGTTGAAGTTTTTGCCACCCTACCTACCGGCGTACTCTCCAATTTAAGGTTTGCCCCCCTTTTGGACGGCCCAACCGGCGACAACGTGCGAGTCTTAACGAAAGGGCGGACAGAGTCGAGAGTTGAGAGACCCCGAAAGAGCTCAACAAACCTACACTACATTATGAACCCCCTTTTCTGGTGTGTCACTGATGTGTCACTGCGAATTGCGAGTTTGTGATATTTGGGGATGCTATGTCAGATATGCTAGTAGGATGCTATGACGGTGCCCGGTGAATTTGATAACTGTCGTTGATAGCTTCGGCAAACCCTGTCATAAACTTATTTCTTTCCCAAGAATTCCCCGAGATTGGATCTAAGTGTTTTTGGAAAAGCCGAGGTGCTTCTGTAGTCTGTGGCTGAAGAAATATGATAGATGAGATGGGTAATCTCACCGCATAGACATCGTGCTCTGAAATTGGATGGGAATGGATAGCGGATTGGGATGAATTGGGATGGGAAATGGTTATTCCAGATTACCGACAGCAGCACCGGCAGTGATGAATACGATATATTTCGGTACAAGATAGGTTTCCTTGCACCAACTCCATTTGTTCCGGCGCTTGGATAGAGCTTGTCCGCCCTTTACAGTCAAGGCGCAGTTTGTGAATTACCATACAATACCAATCTCTCTTGGGACAATACGTCCGGACCATACCATCCGGTTCCTGGGTTGCGGACCAACGGCGTCGAAAAGCAGGAACCATGAGATGGAAGAAGCAGGGGAGGTAGATCGTCGTGAACCGGTCCCTCGATCATCCGTTAGGTCTTCCATCGATCGACCCGCCTCCCGTCTTCTAGAGACACATCCGCGGGCGAAGTTCCGCGGAAGGCGGTGATGGCCATAATTCGTGTGATGATTGTGCACTGCTTCCACATGTTGTCCACCGGCTCCCGTCCTCTTCACAAGTCACAATGCCAAAGTCAAGGTCAAGGCTGTTCGGTGCAGGAACAACCGAGCTAGCCTGTTTTCGGCAAATATAGCCAAGTCTTTAGTGTAAAGCGTCTGCTGCGATGCGCTTGACCCACAGTGCGCACCCGTCACGACGCCAGCCTGTGCATTCAACACTCACCTGGCATCGAACAAGAAAACAGGAAAAAAGAAAAGAGGCGATGCAGAAGGATTCGACCGCAAAGCTAACTTTTCGTCTACCCAGATCTGTCCCCTCCACCCCCCCAGCATCCTCCTCACCGTTCACGAATCGAATTTGACCAATTCCAGGATCGTTTAGTTGCCGCACCTCTTGCTGCTAGTTTAGCGAGAGAGTGAGACATTGACTACCTAGAGACAATGGACGATGTTTGCTTGTGCCACCGGCTGGCGAACAAGTTGATAACTTCTCGAATCAAAAAGGCGCTAAAAAGCTAAGTCCCAAAAAAAGGCTATTGGAACTTAACCCTTTTCAGCTCTCTATCGATACGCAAGTGGGTTCTTTCGTTGCTTTGGCTGACAATGATTGGTTACCTGTCTTGGTTCCGGGCCTCATCCCGTGTGGAGTGGACTTTTGTGGAGACCCACTCAGTGACAAAAGGTCGTCGGTTGGTTGCACGTGTCCCGAGTCTTGGCGCCCCCGTCCCCGGCTGCGTTGGAGCCCTTTCCTGCCCCGGGCGTTCCTGTTTCCTTCCCTGTCTCGTCTTTCCGTGGGAGACAGACAAGTGACACTGAAGTTCTGGGCGTAAATTGTGGAGATTCCAAGTGGTTACATAAGCCTTGTGCCCGCCCGAATTCCTCACTTGGGCTCGGCTCCAGCCGGTCAGTCCCTTCCATGATCATCATACGATTCTGTCTTAAATCGTCCCACCCGTAACCCCATCGCCCCTTCCACCCCCGACACCACTTTCCTTCCGCGCATCAGCTCACTCAAACAATTCGACATTTGCGACGCCGCGGGAGAGAGAGCGTGTGAGACTGGAGTGAGCCAGCAAGACGCCAAACAAACCGACCGACCGACTGACCGACCGACCGACCGACGCTCACATTGTGTGAAAGTCAATCGTTGCAGACACTAGTATCGAGCTGAGGGGATCTCACTTTCGAAACCCCGAGACGCGGTCCAAGCTCCCTCAGAGCGCCTGACCCGTCCCGGAACACCCACTCATCCATCCATCCATTTGTTCATCCACATCACCCCTTACTACCTTTCATCATTGGCCCACCTTGTTCGCCAGAGGGAAGCCAAGAAACAGGGAAAAAGGACAAAGTGTTGAGAGAAGACTCGGAAACGAAACCAAAGAAGTGACAGAGGGAGGGAAAACCAGGTAGAGGCAACCCCACTCTATTCGCGACTTTCTAGTCCTTGACGAAAGAAAAGCGAAACTCGGGCTTGAAAGTCAGACCGCGCCTTAGGGAACATCGAGGTTGCTGTTGTCGTGGTCTTGAAGTTGATGTAAAAGAGTATAGTGCTGCATACTATGCGTACTATAGACTGACTTGCAGACCGACGACTGCCATTGTCCAAGTCTCCAGTGCGCAGTGCGACAAAAAAGGGTATTATTCTCCAGTTGAGGTTGTTGCTTTTTGCTGCATATTTTGGGCGGCACTGACAGCAAGCAAAGTTGCGGTGCAGTGCGTGCAGATAGCGGAGCGGGACCAGCACACGAAAGGGTCGCTTTTTCTTTTCTTTTCAACGCAGCTTCAACGCACGTACTTGGCTTTGGTTTTGTCTCCAATCAGGGAAATTCACAATCTCCAATTCCGGAAGCAGGAACAGCCGCACTTTTCCCGCTCAGCAACGCGAATTGCAAAGGGGAAAAAAAATCGCAGAAAAGGGCAAAGGAAAAGAGGCGGATATTGCTCATCATTATCGGCCATTGCCGGAAACAACCTAAGAGACGGAGACGACAACCGAGCGCACGCGCCAACCCGCTTCCATACCTTGCGCCTGGCTTGCTTGCCAAACATACCACGCAAGGACGGACGGACGGGACTCGGAAGGGCTCGATTCACATCCCGCCTGCATGCAACAGCCCATCACTGTACAAATCCGTCTGATCTGAGGGGGTCTCGGGGTACAGCAATCAGATCCAGCATCAGCCAGCATTACTACCGAATACCAGCATCTTAACGACCCAAAATGGCCGATCCCGATGCTGACTCGCCCGGCCGCTTCCAAGGAGGTCTGGACAGCTTCGACATCAGCACCCCGTTGCAGCTGGACGAGCCCACGCTCGCACGCCACGGCTCCCTGAACGCTAATGTTAACGACGCGGTCACCAGCTCCGATCCCACCTCTATTCCCTCCTCCCTGGCCGACACTTCGAGAGCCTCAACCGGTGGTGGGCCGACTCGGCAGTATCCGAACCACTCCCCCCCGATAGGCCATCACCAGCAGCCCAATGCCTACCATGGTAACGGCATCAGCCCTCAGCAGCAGTACCAACAGCAGCAGCAGCAGGCCTTTGATTTTAACCAAGACAACATCTCCAACTGGGACCTTCGGGACTCTCCTCCGTTTAATTCCGGCCCTGACTTCAACAACTTCGGCCAGGTACCGCACGGGCTGAACATTCCCCAGAGCTGGGACCTTCCTGTCCACTTCAGTCTCAACTCTCAGGGACTCCAACAACAGGGGCAACCGGGACAGCAACAGCAAGGCCAGTTCTATCCCGACACGACCGGTGCTGGCATCGATCCCGGCATCTATGCCGCTGCCCTTTCCATTCCTTCGCCACAGCAACAATCGGCCGAGCCCATCTCCGTTCGCACCAACATCAACCCCAACATTCGCCACAAGCTGACTCCAGCCCAGCAAGAGAGGCTCAAGACCATCGCCATGCCGCCTCATCTCCAGTACCACTCGCCCAAGAGCGCCGGCAGTCCCGATTCCAACGCCAGCATGGGCCACGATAAGGGTTCCGCATCCTCACCAGACGGCCTCGAGCCGTCGAAGCCAAATAGTAGAAAGCGAAAGTCATCCGACGAGGTCGACGAGGATGACGATGACGATGATTTGGATGGACACCAACCAGTAAAGAAGACGGCGCATAACATGATTGAGAAGAGGTATAGGACAAATTTGAATGACAAGATTGCAGCGCTGAGGGACAGCGTGCCTGCCTTGAGAATTATGTCAAAGAGTGCTAGGGGAGAAGATACGACGGAAGACAGGGAGGAACTTCATGGATTGACTCCGGCGCACAAGTTAAATAAAGCTACGGTATGTAGCCTCCACCACCCTGCGTCATGCACGCTCTAGGGGCATGCTGCTGACATGTGAGATATCCAGGTTTTGAGCAAAGCTACGGAATACATTCGGCATTTGGAGAAGCGAAATAACCGCTTGATTGAGGAGAACAACAGCATGCATGCGCGAATCGCCGCATTCGAGAAGCTGTTCATGGCCGGTGCCATGACCGGCATGACCAACCCTATGCAAGCCCCGCCTACGCCCATTCAATACCCTCAGGACGTTGCAGCGTTCATGAGCACCCCGATGCAAACGCCTCGGGGTCCAGATCCTCCGGGGCTAATCCCGATACCCGACGACATGAAGCGCATCTTGACGGCTCAACAGATGAACGCTGGACGACCGTATCCGGTGGGCCCACCGGCCATACAGCCGGGATTCGTAGCCAATCCGGGCGTCATTCGCAGACAACAAATACAACAACAGCAACAGCAACACCAGATGCAAGGGCGGTGGAATCCTTATCTCGGAAAGATGATGGTGGGTTCGCTGGCCGGACTGATGCTCGTCGAGGCAGCCATGGAGCAAGAAGCCAGCAACGAAACGACCGAGGGACGTGGTCTCTACGCTCTGCCGCTACAGCTTATCGGATCCTTTATTCGCTCGTCGCACCTCAGCGTTGGAGGATATTACATTTCGGCCATTGAAATCATGGCCAAGCTCAAGCTTCTTTTTCTTGGTGCTCTTCTCGTTTGGACAGTTTTCCCCCACAGCTTTTTCGACGCGCCCAAGTCGGAGAAGCCAAAAGGCCCCAATTCTGCGGTTCAGGCCGTGCCCTCGCTTGCCTCGCCAATTCACGTCAGGAGACAAGCCTGGCTCACGGCTATTCAAACGGTCTGGGTGCCACGACACAATTTTTTGCTCGAAGCTGCTGCGTTGTTGCTCAAGACGCTCAAGTTCACCCTTCGCAATGTGTTTGGTGTAGGGACTTATCTGTGGATGACGGGACTCAGCGAGGAACAAGAGGCCGCTCGTGTCAAGGCCTGGACCATTGCGTTGGATGCCCAGCTTGCCGGCGGTGATGTCGAGATCAATAGGAGCCGTCTCACTCTCACGCTGCTCGCTTCGGGCACCCTCCCCGACACTCCCCATCGTTTGATGCTCAAGGCACTTCACACTCGGGTCTTGCTTTGGCAGTTGAGCAGCAAATTTTCGCTTGCTAACCTTCCTGCGGCCAAGATTGCGAGGTCGAGATGGAATGAGGCCAGACAACTGAACATGATCCTGCAGCGAACTTCCACTAGCCCTGAAGATGTCCTCCCGGAGCATCTTGCCACCCTTCTCGAGCAGGACTGTGATGACGTTCTCAACAATAGCATCGTGCAGAGAGCGCACAACCTCGCCTTCAACCGCCCCACGACCTTCAACCTGGTAGACCTAACCGACGGCATGAACATCGTCGTCGAAGACCCCGCCGTTCGTTCGCCCATGGACGCCGTCGCCGCGTGGTACTCAAGCTCCATCCTCCAGCGCGTCCTCCTCTCCAGCCTCGCCAGAGCCCAAGACGGCATCACCGACGCCACCCAGGAAACCATTGACGAAATTGCCCT
This sequence comes from Neurospora tetrasperma FGSC 2508, assembly GCF_000213175.1. Classification (NCBI taxonomy): domain Eukaryota; kingdom Fungi; phylum Ascomycota; class Sordariomycetes; order Sordariales; family Sordariaceae; genus Neurospora; species Neurospora tetrasperma. Next base: position 563,261 of record NW_009799104.1, on the reverse strand, counting down.
CGCTGCCAAGATTGCCCCCATCGGTTCCAACGCCTACCTGCGTGCCCTTGTGGCCCGCGCCGTCCTCGTCTCCGAGAAGCGCGGCGTTAGCATCGCCGCCGCTCTCAAGGCCTCCGACCCCTCCCTCAACCCGGACAAGCACCCCGAGTATGGCCGTGGCGTCCCCCCGCTTATCGACTCCCCCATGGCTCAGATCGTTCCTGATCATGACGCCCTCATGGCCCTTCAATACGCCATGCGCATCGCCCATGTCCAAAAGTTCCCCGACCCGCCGAAGCAAGCGATCGCGTTTCTCAACTCGATCCTGCCCGGTGGGACGGACCAGTCCAAGCACGAGGGCATGTCGCTTCTGGCGTGTACGGCGGCTTACTGCCTGATGGAGTTGCTGGAGAGGCACGCGGTCTGTAGGGAGCAGTGCTCCGGTGCGCTGGAACGCTTGGCAGGCGCGCTGAGGATTTGGGTCGGAAGTTCGCAGGGAGAACAGGTCGGTCTAGATGGAAAGATGAGACAAAAGATGACTGGCAGGTGTTCGTCGATTATCAGGTCGGTGATAGGTATGGAGAATGATCCGGGGTATGGGAGCATGAGTGATTGTGAGGAAAAGGAGGAAGGAGGGTGTTAGCTTCAGGTGATGCCCTCCTGTGATTGATTTGTTTTTCCCCCAATGTTTTTGGCTTATATATGTCTGCCTGGGTTTATGGCATGGACTCATTACGACTTGATTTTTTGGCGGCCATTTCATCTTTTTCCCCTCTGCTTTTAGCAAAGTTGAGAACATGCGCGAATCTGATTGATTTCATCTCTTTGTTCATGTCATTAAATTTGCTGTCATCTGGCCCCTTGAACATCGCTACTCCACTTTATCCCTTTTTTTGCCTGTCCATGTCTTTTTATATCTTTTATTTTTCTTTTTTCCCCTTCTGTACCGTCATACTAAACGAATCATGGAGGACCAGGTGGAGGAAAAGCTTTCAAAAGGAAATGTCACCCTTGAGGTAATTTAATGGTGGGCGGCGCGGCAGTAAGATTTTTGACTCTGTCGTCATGGCTCGCAAATGTGTATTCCATCCCAATGTGTGGCGGCAGCCAGTCAGCTCTTTGCACGAATACGAAGTTTTAGAAGCAAGGGGAGCTGTGCTGGCTGTTGTCTGAGCATACGTTGGTATTGATACCCTAAACGCTACGTTTACGTTTTTGTCAAATTGGGTGTTTCTGTTTTTTTCTTCATTATGTTTCCTTTCCTTTTTTTTTTTTTCCTTTCCAAAAAGTTCTGCAAGCGCTGGGAAGAATGGGAAGAATGGGGGAAAGCGCCGGAGTTTTGTGTGTATGTTTTTAGGTACTTATATTGCTATGGTCGGTAGTTTAGGGAATGCAAGGCAAGGGAAGGAAAGAGAAGGTGTCAAGGAGAGGGAAGGGAAAACTTAGGTTGGTAAACGGTGTTGTTTTTAGAATTTTTTTTTTTCTTTTTCTTTTTTTTTTTTTTTTTGACGAAATGATATTGAGAATTGTATTGCACTTGGATGTCGTAGAATGCTCGTGAGTGAGGAACGTGATCTGGGGCGAGATCAGATAGTAGATGAGGCAAAGTATGTAGGTACTCTATGGGTACGTAGATAAACAATTCGATGGGTAAGGTGAAGGAGGCTATCAAAACGAAACAGCGGGAAGGAATGATGCAATTACTGTGTAAGGCCTTTGGAGGGTCCGCCTCTAAGTAGTGTAAGGAAACGAAACAAAACAAAGTTAAACGAAGAAGAAAACGGAACAAAACACCGTGAGGATTATGACTGGCTGGATGAAACGAACGGAAACGGGAGGGACAAGATCGGATGAAACAAATGGAGAAGGGAAACCGGGGATGACGTCGAGAACTCGGTCGTTAACGCGATTCCCTGACTGTTTGACTCGGGGAATCACCCCACGAACCCACGGAACCGGGACGAGTGCCCTGCGGGACGGAAGCCGAAGCGGAACGAAGTGGAAGTGGGACGGAGAAAAAAAAACGGGGCCGGGCCAGTATGGGTTTCATCCGGTGATTGCTCGATGATGCGGGCTTTGGATTCGACGACAGAGGATTTTTTTTCATATCAACTACGATTCAAACGCCTATCTGCCCTATCGAATTTATACCTACGATTGCCATTCACACCTAATATGGAGGCCGTGATTACAAGGCATAAATAGACGCTGTTACGCAAAATCGAAGGGCCAGTCGGGTATTCTTGAGCTGTCCCAAGCTTATGGTAGTGTTCTTTCTAAATCTGTGCCAGACCGTGACTTGTCCACGGTCCAGCCTTACGGTTGGGCCTATCAATTCCTTTAACTTGTTGAAGAAGTATACTTGGATTCGCGGCCTTGCCGTGAGTGAAAGGATTATTTGATGGTCAGTTCCTCCTCTGATGACCTTGTCATGATGACCAATGGCAACTACCTCTAGGTACGGTAGGCCTCATCGTGGGCCTCGTCGTCATCAGTCGCCTCCGCCCTCCGGTGCTCTCTGAACACAGCGAGGGCTGCCTTTCTTAATTTTTTTATTTCTCCTGCCTTCCCTCCACTTCGTTGAACCCCGCGTGTCTGCCTGCCTGCCTGCCGACGTGCACATGATGTTGTCAAGTCGTCATTGGTCGCTTGTTTGAGTGCTCTTTTGCCATTTACGAAGTGGAAGCAATGAACAAAGTGCTGGATTCCTGTTGTTTTCAGTTGACAAAGGGCATACATATCACTGCTCTTGACATAGTAGAAGATCTAACTGAGGAAGTGATTTGAGTACTATGTACCATACCGATAACGCAAGAGTCATCAATGAGGGGTGTTCTTCATTTGAGCAACCTGGCGAGTCTCTGTTCCTGTTACGGTTGCACAAGAGGATGATGATTCTTCGTCATTGCTCTTTGCACATTGGTGGTTTGACCAAGCATCGCCGACGCAGTGACGCTTGTGGAAAAGCTTGGCATGTACCGGAGTCCGGTCCAGTCGTTTGCAACTTGCCTTTTGAACAGCACTCTGCTGTGCATCTCTGTTAGCAGTCCCATAGTTTACAAAGCAAAATAGTAACAGATCCTCACGAGCAGCAACCCCCCTCACCTAATCCACTTGCAATAGGTTCGGGGGAGGGGCGAAAACTCCATAGCATCCCGCTTCCCTCCACCAACAAACAATGGCTATTCGCTATCAACCACGTCGCCGCACTTGATAGGCATCTATGTTTCCTGCGGGCGGCCCGACAATCTGTCCAATCTGTTTGCTTGTTTCCCGCCGCTCAGTCCAACCCACTGCTCGTTTGCAGTTTGCGAGTCACTGAGGTGCTTCCTGCTTTCTTTCGGCAGCAGTCAAAACAGCGATACAGTGACGCAAAACGGTCGACGAGGCTCTGATACAGTCGATACCCCTGTATCTGCAACCTCCCCATTATGCAAAATCACTATGTGATGCAAGGGATTCTCATGCCCAGATTATTTTACTATGGAGATGCCTGCTAATTGCTAATTGCAAGCCGTTCAGCCAGCCAGCCATACAAACTTGCAATTAACAGGGGTCCTGACAAGGGGTTTCCGGCACCCTTGTCGCCCCTTATCAAAGCTATTACCGGCTATCAGAGCCCCTTATCAGCTATCAAAGGCTCTTATCAGCTATGTACTATGCAATAGTATGGAGTGGAGTCTGCCCCCTCATATGCAAAACCGCCTTGTGGTGCAAGCCAAAATGGCTGCCCGGATTACTTGCAGAAACAGGGGTATCGACTGTAGTAAAATGAGGGGCAATTCATTCCATCCTGTCTCTCCAATTTTGGTGGGAGCTCCCGCCCGCCCAGTGAATGGCTTCACCACTTCCACTGCACTCCACACCCCCTCACCGTAAACAGATGTTGTCCTACCACAACTTCCTTGCCAACACGCCGTGCTGTTGATTATTGCCTGCTGTTAATCAGCTCGTTACAGCCCGTACACGCTACACCTGACCCATCTGCTGGCCGCTTTCCACTAACAAAAACTCCCCGCATTCCCACCTGCTAGCTCCAGGTTTTGGTGCTAAGGGTACCTTCTACTCATGTGGAGACCTTGAACCATCGGGCAGCTACAAGCTCAAAGCTTCCATACAGCGGGCGCGTTCCTCCTGCAGCTCAACGGTGCTGTTAAATAGAACACCGCATCCACAACAACCCTCTCGCAAAATTTCCACAAGGCATCCCATTTTCTCTACCTGACACCTACTAAGTAGTCTGTCTGCCTACAATCGTCAGCCTTATCGTCTTTTTGCTCGCGGATCCGCGTAGCACATCTTTTCTTTTTGCTTTTTGGTTATCCATAACCTTGGCAACACCTTCTTCTTGGCTCTCTCTCTTTTCGGTTTTGCTCTAGAGACCTACTACCGATCATCATTTTCTGATATCGACAATCACAACATCATCATCATCTCCTACCAGTAATCCCGCATTGGAGGAGTAGTCGTTTCGCTCGATTACTCTTTTTTTGCGTCCGGAGTGCGACAAAGTAGCGGCTTATTAACAAAAAAGTCCAAGTTTGAAAACCATCGATTGATCCGTGGTATTTCTCTCTTGGCAAACCCCCATCCACGACAAACAAACAACCTACCTTACCTATCCTCTTGCCTACCTACCTACCTACCTCTCTGCTCAACCAACCATCTCATCAACCGAACCGAACCGAATCGAACCGAACAATAGCCAACCAGCCGAATAAGCTCTCGTGCTTTGTTGCTCTACTCGACAATCTGTTACCACCAAGACTACAAGTTTAACAGTCATGTCTGACAATCGTGGCGGTCGTGGAGGTCGTGGCGGCGGTGGTCGCGGCGGCGGCGGCGGTGACCGTGGAGGCCGTGGCGGTGGTTACCAAGGCGGCGGCGGTGACCGTGGAGGCCGTGGAGGTGGTTATCAAGGCGGCGGTGATCGTGGAGGCCGTGGAGGCGGTTACCAAGGCGGTGGTGACCGTGGAGGCCGTGGAGGCGGTTACCAAGGCGGTGGCGGCGGTGACCGTGGAGGCCGTGGCGGCGGTTTCCAAGGCGGCGGTGGAAGGGGTGGCCGTGGCGGCGGCCGTGGTGGCTTTGGCGGAGGACAGGGCGCGGGAGGATACGAACCCCCTCCACCGGATGTCTACACGTAGGTGCCTCTCCATTTTTGTACCATTCAACATGATGCTGACATGACTTCAGGGGAATTGACGGTCGCGGTGCCCCCGAGCCTGACGCCCAGATCACCAAACTCGAGGATGATTGGATCAAGAAGCATGTCAGCGACAATCTGGTCACTTCAATGAGCAAGCTTTCGCTCAGCGAGAAGGAGAAAGCCAACAACTTGCCGGTTCGCCCTGGCCATGGTACCATGGGCGAGAAGGTGAAGCTTTGGGCCAACTATTTCAAAATCAACATCAAATCACCAGCCATTTACAGGTACACCATCAAAGTTGCCGCCACCGAGGAAAAGCTCGGAAAGGAAGCTGAGGTCGCATCCAAGAAAGTGGAGGTGGTGGTCGGGAAACTGCTCAAGCAGATCGAAGCCAAGGTGAAATCCGTGGCGATTGCCAGCGATTTCAAAGTGCACCTGGTGACGACCACCAAGCTCAAAGTTCCCGAGAACCGCATCTTTGAGGTGACGTGGACCGAGCCGAGTTCCAACCAAAACCTGCCCAGCAAGCCCCAGACTTGGGTGGTCAAGGTGGAGGAGAGTGTCGAAAACTGCGATTTCGGCAAGGTGCTGAACGAGCTCACGACACTTGATCCCAAGCTCGACGGAGACTTTCCCAAGTACAATGTTGAGCTCGATGCCCTCAACACCATCGTGACTCATCATGCCCGCGCCGACGACAATGTTGCGGTGGTGGGAAGGGGAAGGTTTTTTGCCATTGGCGATGACCTCATTGAACAAGTGCGGCCCCAAGACTCCCCTTTGGTCATCTTGCGAGGATATTTTGCCAGCGTCCGTCCAGCTACCGGAAGACTTTTACTCAATACCAACATCACGCATGGTGTCTTCCGTCCTGGTATCAAACTTGCACAGCTGTTTCAGGAACTTGGACTTGACGTAATGGACAAATGCAATGCCTGGAACGAAGTAACCAAAAATCAGCTCAACGACAAGATGCGCAGAGTTCACAAGGTCCTGGCGAAGGGCCGTGTCGAGTTGAATGCCCCATTCCTTGTTGATGGAAAGATTGTTTATAAAAAAGGTTACCGCACGCTCAATGGCATTGCTAACCGTGGCGACGAAAGGGGGAAGCAAAAGGATGGCAAAGAAGTCCGACATCCGCCATTGTTCGGGATTCCGGGTGTCCAGGTTGGCGGCCCGACCTCTGTTCAGTTCTACTTGCGTGCGCGAGAGACAAAGGATGGCGCTGCCCCTCCTCCGACTCCCGGCCTGCCGAGCAACGCGTACATCACGGTAGCGAACTACTATAAACAACGGTACGGAATAACCGCCAATGCTTCGCTTCCTCTGGTCAACGTTGGCAGCAAGGAAAAGGCGATTTACGTCTTGGCCGAGTTCTGTACGCTGGTCAAAGGCCGTTCCGTCAAGGCTAAGTTGAATGCCAACGAGGCGGACAACATGATCAGGTTTGCTTGCAGAGCTCCTTCGCTGAACGCTCAGTCTATCGTGACGAAAGGTAGACAGACACTTGGTCTTGATAAAAGCCTGACGCTTGGCAAGTTCAAGGTTTCGATCGACAAGGAACTGATTACCGTTATCGGGCGTGAGCTCAAGCCTCCGATGCTTACGTACAGCGGTAACAAGACGGTAGAGCCGCAGGACGGCGGGTGGTTGATGAAGTTTGTCAAGGTGGCCAGACCTGGACGCAAGATTGAGAAGTGGACATACTTGGAATTGAAGGGTTTCAGGGACAACGTAGGGGTGCCGCAAGCTATGAGCGCTTTTGCCGAATTCCTGAACAGAACGGGCATCCCGATCAACCAAAGGTTCTCGCCGGGCATGAGCATTCCAGTTCCGGGGAGCGAAAAAGAGTTTTTTGCCAAAGTGAAGGAACTCATGAGCGCGCACCAATTTGTGGTGGTTCTTTTACCCAGAAAGGATGTTGCGATCTACAATATGGTAAAGCGGGCTGCCGATATCACATTTGGCGTTCATACAGTCTGCTGTGTAGCCGAAAAGTTTCTTAGCACTAGAGGGCAGCTGGGGTATTTTGCCAACGTCGGCCTCAAGGTCAACCTCAAGTTTGGCGGCACGAATCACAATATCAAGACGCCCATTCCTCTACTCGCCAAGGGGAAGACGATGGTGGTGGGCTATGATGTTACCCACCCGACCAATCTAGCGGCTGGACAATCGCCTGCATCGGCTCCCAGTATTGTTGGCCTGGTCTCAACCATCGACCAACACCTTGGACAATGGCCTGCAATGGTTTGGAATAACCCGCACGGCCAGGAGTCCATGACGGCACAGTTTACGGACAAGTTCAAGACGCGTCTGGAACTATGGCGCAACAATCCCGCAAACAACCGCAGTCTCCCCGAGAACATCCTGATTTTCCGCGATGGCGTCTCCGAGGGACAGTTCCAGATGGTCATTAAGGACGAGTTACCTCTGGTTCGCGCCGCCTGCAAGCTGGTGTATCCAGCTGGCAAGCTACCGCGTATTACGCTGATTGTCTCTGTCAAGCGCCACCAGACGCGCTTCTTCCCAACGGACCCGAAGCATATTCACTTCAAGTCCAAGAGCCCCAAGGAGGGTACTGTGGTTGACCGCGGCGTGACCAACGTCCGCTACTGGGACTTCTTTTTGCAGGCGCACGCGTCGCTCCAGGGCACGGCGCGCTCGGCTCACTACACGGTTCTGGTGGATGAGATCTTCAGGGCCGACTATGGAAACAAGGCGGCCGACACGCTGGAGCAGCTGACGCATGACATGTGCTATCTCTTTGGACGAGCCACCAAGGCGGTCAGTATCTGCCCGCCTGCGTACTATGCCGACTTGGTGTGCGACCGGGCGCGTATCCATCAGAAGGAGCTCTTTGACGCCCTCGATGAAAACGATAGCGTCAAGACCGATGATTTCGCAAGATGGGGTAACTCCGGGGCTGTTCATCCCAACCTTAGGAACTCCATGTACTATATCTAGGCTTGTCAATGTGTGTTGGCAGTTGGGATAGAAATGGACTATAGAAGTCAAAGGTGCTGCTGTGTCGTATCTGGATATGGATCAAACCCAGCGTTTACTTTTTGAGGGCTTCTGGTTTCTATAGCGATTTCTCTTGATTCTTCTGTTTCTTGGCTCTCTCTCGTGTGTTTTTTTTTTTTTCTTTTTTTTTTTTTTTGTCTCTGTCTGTCTCTGCACTGCATGCAAACGTGCACTCTGGATGATGAACGACACCATTTGACGACTGAATATGAGATGGCAGACCGCAGATACTATCGTGCGCAATGGAAACCACGAACAACAAAGGTTTTGATTACTTGTATAGCGAAATATAGAAAAAGAAACCAAAAAAACAACAACAAATAATGAAAGTATAATTGGATACATTTGACTGCGATGACTGACTGGTGTTGTGAATGGTGTTTTTTTTTTTTTTTTTTTTTTTCTTTTGTCAATTTTTCATTTTGAATTAAGAGTTGACTGTCACTGACCTGGTTATATTTACATTATATAATGGATGACTAGAGATTCCAGATGGATGAATGAATGAATGAATGAATGCGAGGCCACTTGCACGAACGTTTCTGAATTACAACATGAACCTAGAAAGAACAAGACGACGACGACGAAGGATTATTAAAGCCTGCGTTATGTGTTTATGCTGGATGGGATGGAACTGACCTGGAAAGAATTGAAGACGTATTCCAAGTAAAAGAGGGCCCATTCATCCGTCTCTTGTCGAGTAAGGTAATTTGTATGTACAAAGGACGCGGGCAATGACGAAGGCAAGGCATACATTCACGTAGAATGTAGACTAGATTGATGCACGCCTCATTCATTCTTTATCTCTTTTCTTTTCCTTTTTCCTTGAAAATTTTTTCTTCTTGAGCAATTGAAAATGTGAATTGAGATGCAACTTGATGGATTGTGATGTGATGTGATAACATATATATATATATATAAATATATATATATCGTTGTATTTCTTGCACACATACTTTCGAGCGGTAGTGTAGTATAGCTGGATAGTAAGGTATCTATTTCTGAGGTACAAACAAAAAGGAAAACCATAAACCTCCGAAAAAGTTTTCCAGCTGTTGCAATGATGACGATGATGACCTACCTACTACCTAAGGTATCCCCTCCTATTCCCTCCTATCCCCTCCTATCCTTATCCTATCCTATCCTAACCCGAGCCTAAGCTCCCAAGTCCAAGCACCCAAGCCCAAACTCCTAAACTCCTTTCTAGATGTCTAAACCCCAGAAACTACTAACAAACGACCCGAACCCGAAACCCTAAAAAAAGTATATATAAACAAAGGAAAAAATCATCTGTCATAAATGAACAAAACAAACAGAAACGGAAACAAAACAACCAACCAGCCGCTGAAGATATTCATTCATTCATTCATTCTCTCACTCACTCACTCACTCACTTACTCACTCACTCAGCAGCAAAATACCGTTTTGTCCTGCTATTCGTTTGTTGCGCCTTGATTTCGGGCGGGACGATGGTGTGGTGTACGACGTGGGGGCGGTAGACTGCGTCTACTGGTGGCATCCTTTACGATTTTTTGGACTGTTAGTATGTGTGTGTTGGACTGGATATAATTGAGGTACTGATGGATAGGGGGGCGGGAACATCTGGGAGAGGAAAGAGGAAGGGGAACACATGGGAGAGGAGAGAGGGTGGGGAGGAGTAAGTGGATGTATCGGTAATGGGGAAGGGTAGAAAAGAGAAGAGAAGAGAACGAGGTCAAACGAGGATGGGTATTGAGAGAATGGAGAGAAGGAAAGAAAAAGGGAAAGGGAAAGGAAAAGGGAAAAGAGAAAAGAGAAAGAGAGAAATGGAAAAAGAGAAAGAAAGAACTAACCAATCATCCAAACTCAACGGGAAGTACTCATACAAAAGGTCCGCTGCCTCAATCGGACTTCCCACATTCTCTTTTTGGTACTGATTCTGCCCCCCAAGACTTTCAAAGTGGCTTTCACCCTTGTTGTTGGAGGAGTGAGTAGTAAGTCGTCCCGATCCGGAGCCAAAACCCATCCCTTTCCCAGCTGTATCCCTCTTCATGCCACCAGTAGCAACACCCATCTTGCCATAGAGCGGACTATCCCCTGCCCCTGCCCCTGCCCCTGCCGAGCCAGGAGTAGTAATCCTATTCATAGGCGGACTCCTCTGCTCGTCTTCCGACAGGGACAAACTAATTGGCAGGGCACCTGCAGAGGAGGAGGCATTTCTGTGATGACTGGTTCTGTTTGGGGCAGCTAAGGGCGTGGGGTTCCTTCGTGAGCCGCTGTTGTGATTGTTGGCGACGTCCGTGGATAAGGATCCCCATGATGGTATTGGTGGTCGAGAAGAAGATCCCGGAGAGTTAGAGGACATGGCGAGTTTCTTGTTGGGGTGTTGTTGTTGATGGAGGTTGGGTGAGGTGCTGAAGGGTTGGGGGGTGGGCCCGCCGGTTGAGGATGACCAGTCTGATGGCTTTTTTTTGGAGAGAGAGAGTAGTTATTAGCTTGTGATAGCAAGAATGGGGGGGAAAAAAGGGGGGGGGGGGGGGG